>NW_006763133.1:496023-501145 GCF_000264905.1 Stereum hirsutum FP-91666 SS1
AGTATATACAAAGTATAGCACCACACCTTGATCGGGTACGGCGGGTCCGAGACAAAGTGCGACACCTTGGGCGGAGGCTGCACACTGTGTCGCAGATTGATAAGCATGTGCTGCGCTTGTCCGCCCGTACAAACAACGCGTCAACAACGCGTCTGACTGCACCCAAGTACTGCTGTGATTCGTCAATTCCCAAAAAATGTCCGAAAATTTCGAATACAATTTTGTGTGCTCCTTTCTTTCGCCCACGACACCGCCGCCGCCATGTCCGACGTTGAGCTCGACGCTGCCGACTTCATCAACACCGTTCCAGTTGACATCCTGATAAAATTTCGTGAGGAGGTAAGCAAAAGCTTATGTGGCCCGCCATCCATTGTCTCCCTTTCTTACCTTCATCCAGATGTTCTCCTTGTCGTACATCAGTAAGAATCCCGGAAGGTTCCTCACGTACGACTGGGTCGATGTCCACGCCCTCCAGGAATTCATGCAGACTCACGGCAGTACGCCATTGCGTCGAGCGAGTAGTGTGGCGCCGTTCTCATCCTCCGCTTCTCTCCGCCGACCGCCGCCTCGCCGGGCATCCATAACTGTAAAGGACGAACCCACGGATGCCGTGTGGGTTAAACACGAGGACGAGGAGGTTGATCTTACCTCGAGATCTGGTGGGAAGCGTCGACAGTCGAGCTCTTCCGCTGTTTCGTGGCGCACATCAATGAATGAGGACGGGACAGAGGTCCTTGAGATTCTGTCGGATGATGAGGCTGATTTCCCGGCGACTACACCGTCGCGAAGGTCGTCCGTGTCATTCTCCCTCGATGATGAGGGCATGCTGCCTCCTACGTCGTCTTGTGCAAGCGGGCGCACAACACCCTACTCTGACGTGGGATCAGACACGGATGGGGATCCTATTTCTGGTTCGGTGCCCGTTGATGACGACGCGGATGTTCCGGTGACAGAATGGCATGATGAGAACGTGCGTTCTACCGCCGAACGTGGAAAGTTTACCATCACCAAGCAGTGCCATGTTGAGATACTTGAGCGCGTCGTGGGCCTTCCTTTCGCTCACCCAGTGCCCCGCATTCCTACTGCCTACGTGTTCGACTTCCGCGGTCCCGAGTACGATGAGCTCGAACAGGAGCTGAAGCCTTCGCGTTCACTAAGAGCAGATTTTTTGATCAACGATCAGGTCCGAGTCTGTCTATTGCTTCCTCCAATATATTCAACTTCAGTAGGGTTTACCTTGGTTTTGAACAGGATCAAGGCTCCTGGCGGGGTACAAGCGGCAAGAGCGACACCACCGCATCCGTTCCAGGCTCAATTTTCGGGCTTTCGATACCTACGGTCAAAGCTCGGCGAGCGCGAGCGACATGTGGTGGTTCCCGCCACTGTGAAGACCTCGACATGTCACTCATCGATGTTCAGCGTTATGAACTCGATCCGGAGCGTCGTGCCGCCATCTTTGACGCTGAGAGGGCTATCGGAGTTCAGGAGGGATTGGTCTCCAACCAGCGTGTTGCAACGTACGTTCATTGTTCTCTATGCAATTTTCAGAGCTGACCGTTCGAGTTTGTTCAGGTTTTGGCAAGTCATCCATGGCAAAAGCTCACGCTGTAAGTTCAAGGACTGTAGTGGTGAGCCTAGGATGGTATCCTTCCGAGATGTGAGCATTTGCCTTCAAGCTACCATGACTTCTCGTTCACTTTCCTTTCATATTTGCTTCGTCTTACGATCTACATGTTCGCAGGGTTCCCAAAACGGCAAACAGTACTTCATCGGCTGCACCTCCTTCTCGCCCCGTCAAAAGCATCGTTTTGTCGCAATACCTGCCGAGGTCGATGAAGCCCTTCTGGCGCGCCTTTTCGCCGGTGAACCACTTCCTGACGCAAGTCTCTCTGCGTCACCCATCGTCACTCGCAAGCACAGCTGTGCATATGTGGAGTCGGCGCACATCGGGGCAAAGGCCAAACAATGCAGTACGTCTTTTTCATTCTGATCACACATCTACATCCGTTGCTAATTGGGGTTTATTCAGAGTTCGTGCATATCGTAAATGGAAAACCAACGACCATGCCGATGAAGAGCCGCCCATGTCCCGCCACACGAACCATCTTTGTACCCGTCGACCCTGCGCTCCATCGCCTCGCGGTTGTTGTCCCTGACAACAGCAAGCCGCATAACCATCCTGTACCCCCTATGGGAAAGGCCTCCATCGGCGGTAAACTTACTTTCAAGAAGGCCGTCAAGGCACACGGCGTGCTAGGCGCCACTGTGAAGAAGGTTGAGCATGGTAAGCTTTGCCATTGTTATCTCCTTTCCGCTTTGAGTATCTAATATCAAAATTTCCGTACTAAAGCGGCCTCGACGAAGCTCCTGTTTGACGGAGAGACGCTCGCTTCCATCAGTCCAGCCCTCCTCCAGACACGTCTGAAAGGAGAGATTCTACGGGCACTCAAAAGTGCTGAACTCCCACAGAACCGAGGGTTTCCTGGTGCGTCTTCGAATCTACTGATGTTCAATCGTGCTTGACCAGTTGATCCTGACGATCACCTGTATCACAGGTGTGATGGAGCTTTACACGAAGGAGCAGCGCCTTGACCCATCTCAGCGCTACATCCACACGGTGATTGCGGTCGATAGCCACCAACTTGTCGTCACCTTCAACCCATACCTCGCCGAACTCATTCACGAAGCACGCACCATCGAAATCGACACTACTTTTAAACGTAATGTTTCGGAGATGAAGGAATGGGAGATGACTGCATGGTTACCTCGCCACGCACGCCGTTAGTAGACACCGTTGTTCATCACCTGTCCTGATTCAGTGCTCATTCATTCGACTTTATACAGTCGTCACAATTGGTCGGATTTATAGTGACCGTGCGGATCGTCCTGCGTATAGGCGCGTGTGGGATGAGGTTCAGAAAGTTGTGGTACGGCTCACCGGGCGACGATTTGGGCCACAGATCATCATGCCTGATGGTCATCTTACCTCAATCGGTTCGGATATGGAGCTTGCTCAAGCCCTTGGTACGGCCGATTACTTTCTTTCTTTGAATGATCCAGATTATAGTGGCATAACAACGAAACTTCCCGAAGAGTTTCTGCCCTGCTTCTTGAAAATCTGCCACTCACATGTTCATCGGTCTGTTTTGCTCCTTGTACCTCTCGCTGTTTCATGTTCTAACCCATCTGTCTAGCGGTATTCACGGTCTCCGTGGTGTGATGTCTGCTGTCGACTATCAGTACGTCAGAGACTTCACCTCCATCGAAACCGAGGACGACTTTGTGGCATTCAAGGCATTTTGCCTTACCCATCCTGATCCGAAAGTTCGAAGTATGTAACCTCACCAGTCTTCCTTGCCGATGTCTTTGATTCCTGATGCTGACCCACAATCCCATTCGTAGATTGGATCGCGCACAAGATAGATAATCCTTGGATCTTTGGCTGCACCATGCGATCCCAAACGAAGATGCCCGTCGAGCTCTGGGATGGCACTCCGAACACAACAAACGGTAACGAAACGCAACATGCGTACACGAATAGCCATACCGGTACCGGCCTCAGCTTTGTCGAGGCTATCTTGACGTTCGTCTCTTCATATTGATTCCTCTTGGCCCGTGTACGTTCACTGTACTTACTATAACTCACTTACCGCCAGTGCAAAGATCCTTGATACCCATGTCGCAAACGAACTCAAGTCCTCCGAGTCGCACGCCATTCTCAGGAATAAACACAACAAGTATCAAGATCGCTTCAAACGTAATCTACATCGCCGTTCGGCCGCTATGGGGAAAGCTCATGAGCAGGCAAGTATTGCAGCAGAGGTAGACATCCTTACATCAGCGATAAAGGCATCGCAGTCGAAGCGGAGGAAGCAGACGGAGGAGGAGAAGGCATTGAGGGCTAAGCGGGACATGCTTAACAGTGCAATAGAGAAGGGTATATTGATGAAGGAGATCAAGGTGTTGCAGGCAGCCAAGAGGGTGGAGGCGGACGAGGAGAAGGAGTTGAAGGCGAGACTCGATGCTCTGAACGGTAAGGCGAATAAACCCACGCGTCCACGCACCAGTCAGATCACCGCCGGCGAATCGAGTTCGAGTAGTGGTCGTGCGAGCTCTCATGCTACATCCCGAGGTTCAGCACGTCAACAGCCTTACACTCCACGTACGCTCTCTCTCTGAATAATCCCCGTGCTCTTTTCTGACTCTTCGTCATGGTTAGCCCTCACCCGAGTGACTACGTACGACGCTCTTCCCAAACACAATATAGTTTCCGACCTTGCTGTGCCGCCCGAATCAAATATGACACCACCCGCTCCAGAACAACCCGTTGTCCTTCCGACACTCAATGATCTCGACGATGACATGGATGGTTTTTTGCACGCATTTGGAATTGATCCGTATGCCTCACATTCACCATCCCCCTCCTTTGTTTCGAGTTCTCTTGCTGATGAGATACCTTGTGACATTAATAGTGAGACCCTGCCACTGCCAACGGACACGACTATTTTTGAGAACTTTATGGATCTCGACGCCCTCTTTGCGGAGGAACAGCCCGTTCCCGTCAATCATAACACTAATCTCATCACAGGCGACATCGACCCGACCCAACGAGAGTGGGGCATGGACATGGACATGGGCTATGTGGTAGATCCAGCAGCGGCAGCGGTGATGGACAACATCAGGAAATCCGGTATCTGCTATATAGCCCGTGTGTTTTCCCACCCCTGATTTGATAGCAGAACCCACGCTCTGAGAGCTCTGAGAGCACTCATATCAGTATGAGTAAACACTCTATATCATTAACTTGTAGGACTATCTATACAGCTACTACCATGTCCATGAATCTATATTACCCTGTTTCACCTCAATAGAGATCTCTTACATGAGAGTGCTACCAGTCACAAGTGTCACAATGTCACAATTTTTGCTGGCCAGCCAGCAATTTGGGCCACACTTCTGCTCACATGTCCAAGCATCACTTCCTGACAAAATTAGGTATTGAGATTGACAGTATGGAAAGACATGATGATATATAAGCTACCAACAAGGATAAATTCAACAATAATAGGAAGGCAGAGTCTGAGTGGCACTGATGTGGCACAAGGATATAGAACACAAATTG
>NW_006763133.1:502800-504468 GCF_000264905.1 Stereum hirsutum FP-91666 SS1
GAGCCGGCCTGTCTACTACATGGGCTTTGGGCTCAGGCTTGTGTCTCTTGGGGCCCAAGCCTGGCCTATAGGCCCGGGCTTTGGGTGTCAGAAAGTGTATATAACTGATAAAAAGGACAGAAAGGTAATTGTCCTTATAGTCTAGTGGCTGGGCCCGAGATTGGGCTCGTGCGCTCGGCTGTGATGGCGCGGGTTCAAACCCCACGCTGTGAAACCAGTCTGGGATTTTGCTTCTGCTACTGAAGTTTTGACCTTCTTGTGCTTGTGTCCTTTCTGTGCAAATCTTACGAAAATGTCTCTACCACACTGGACTCACGTTTACGCAACTGTCAGGATTACCAAGAATGAACAGATTTTGGCTGATTAGACCTTACTATAAGTCATGAAAGATACATTACAATGCACTGTGCACGTGAAAGGGGTTTAATGTCACCTCAAGCGGGGTTGGAAACTACTTTTCACTCGTCGAACGGGTTGCTCAGGGTGAAAACCGCGCTGGAGTGAATGCGGGTGAGACAGGAAATGCGAAAGAAACATGCAGAAAGTCAAATTCCGTCTGCCCTAAAGTTCACCGCCACACCGGATGCGTGGCAGCGCTTCGGCGGCGATTCTCCCCGCGTCTTGCTACTTCCGTTTCAACCACGACGTAGAGCAACGTTCTGACATTTGAACACCTGCGAATGGGCGTATCTATGTCGTTGTAATAGTCGGTACGCCTTTGCAGTTCCGTTTCTCTTATATTTTTGACATGACCGAGCCACGTATCCTAGTCATGCAGGCAAAGCCTCCCCGTGGGTTCTTCCTCGCTACGCAGAACCCATCACCGCCTGGTTTGCCCCTTAACCTTACTCATTCTCGAGCAATGTCCTTACTGACTAGGACTCTATTCATAGATGTTTCTTGAACTGGGAGAACTCTTGGTGAAGAGTACCGTGTGCATCCAGGATGTCCGGATCACGTTTCATTGGTGCGTGACTTTCCTTACTTGCAATGATTGGCATAGAGGAGTTTCGGACACGTCAGCGCGAGTGAACAGTGTATGTCTTTCGTTTTCCGGTGCGTGGCCTGTTTTCTCGGTACTCCTGCTTACCGTGTAAGCATGCCAATGTGTGGGCCTCTTGTTACGGTTCGACTTATCCCATCTTTGGGTCTTGATTTCTTTTACAATGAGAGACTTAGATGGGATGGTGTGTATATGCTGAGTTATGTAGGGCCAATGGTGTTGGTCTCTTGGGCATCCCGTTCCAACCTTAGCTAGCTAGTTCTTTTGAAGCACTCATAGTATCTGTAACTGTATGTAGGCTCTGTTGTGTACTGTGTCTGTTTTTTTATTCAATGAATGTACTACAAATTGCAAGCCCCACACATTGGATTGTAGCGGGAAAACTTGGCGGCATACGACGGGTGACATTTACTGCTTGAGAGGGTTGATTCCCGCTCTGTGCGATGTGAGTGAATCCGGCAATATAAAGGGTGACACTCAATCTCCTTTCTTCATACCGTGAGACAGCTGAAATGTACCACACACAGGTGAACTTTCTACCGGCAAGAGACTGAATGGAATTAGGTTTACGGGTTTTCCTTCGGTTGACATTCAACCTTTTCGAAGTGCACAGTGATGACTATTACATGGGCCCCTGATACTCATTCTCGAAACGGGCCATGAAA
>NW_006763133.1:508190-567444 GCF_000264905.1 Stereum hirsutum FP-91666 SS1
TAGTCGCCGGGAAATCAGCCTCATCATCCGACAGAATCTCAAAGGACCTCTGTCCCGTCCTCATTCATTGATGTGCGCCACGAAACAGCGGAAGAGCTCGACTGTCGACGCTTCCCACCAGATCTCGAGGTAAGATCAACCTCCTCGTCCTCGTGTTTAACCCACACGGCATCCGTGGGTTCGTCCTTTACAGTTATGGATGCCCGGCGAGGCGGCGGTCGGCGGAGAGAAGCGGAGGATGAGAACGGCGCCACACTACTCGCTCGACGCAATGGCGTACTGCCGTGAGTCTGCATGAATTCCTGGAGGGCGTGGACATCGACCCAGTCGTACGTGAGGAACCTTCCGGGATTCTTACTGATGTACGACAAGGAGAACATCTGGATGAAGGTAAGAAAGGGAGACAATGGATGGCGGGCCACATAAGCTTTTGCTTACCTCCTCACGAAATTTTATCAGGATGTCAACTGGAACGGTGTTGATGAAGTCGGCAGCGTCGAGCTCAACGTCGGACATGGCGGCGGCGGTGTCGTGGGCGAAAGAAAGGAGCACACAAAATTGTATTCGAAATTTTCGGACATTTTTTGGGAATTGACGAATCACAGCAGTACTTGGGTGCAGTCAGACGCGTTGTTGACGCGTTGTTTGTACGGGCGGACAAGCGCAGCACATGCTTATCAATCTGCGACACAGTGTGCAGCCTCCGCCCAAGGTGTCGCACTTTGTCTCGGACCCGCCGTACCCGATCAAGGTGTGGTGCTATACTTTGTATATACTCGGCTTTTGGGCGCCACTGTGTGTGTGTCGTATATCGTACATCCTCGATGGAGGGGTAGGGACAAAGGGAAGGGGTAAGAGGAGGACATACCTTCTCTTCGTAGGTGCCACCCACTGTCGCCTCCTCTGTCTTAGTTTGTCTCTTGTCCTCCTTCTTTGTCTTCCAAAACCTCGCTAGCCGGGGCTGCTGCGGCGGGGCGATCGCGGGAGGTAGTATCGTTTGCTGGTAGTATGCGGGATGGGCGTTGGTTGGGTTCGACGATTGAGACTGACACAATCAAAGCAACATCGCCACACGTAAGCACCTTCATCCTATACGCCCTGCACTCGACGTTCATACTGATACGACACTCACCATGTTTTCTAGGTTGTATTGTTGTGGATTCTGGGTGGGGGCACTGGCACTGTGGGGTAGGAGGACAAGTGAGCAAGAGAGAGGCCGGGCCTGCTTTAACTTCTGGACATTTCCCACGGTGCGGATCACCAGCGACTTTTGTTCCACAAAATGGTTTAGCTTCTCTGCGTTATCTGATCATCCGCCCGCGCGTTGCTCATGTGACTTTGTTGATTCCTTCGTTGATCAGGTCACGCCCCCTATGTATGGTCCGTGCGCAAACTCGATATCGTCAGCTTCGACGAGCTTCGACGTGGCCCTCTGAGCCACTCGGCCTCGAGGCGGTTTTATTCACGTCGCCATATCACTGGCTGTTACTTTGTCTGTATGCAATCGGCGCTCATCGTCCGAGGTGCCGCAGGCTGAAAGAGCCTCTCTGTGGAAGAACACTGTCTGTCGATTGTCTTCCCTTTTGGTTTTCTGCTTTCTCTACCGCAGATGCCTCCAAAATACCACTCTTTTGTTAGACGGCGCTGACGGTCAGCATATCTGGCCATCAATAGGGTTCAACAACAGTATATCTTCTCCTTGTTAGGCCCAAATCGTCATGAATATGATCGTGTTCGTTTGACCAGCGTGACCTCTCCTTTGTCTACCCAAATCGCCTTGAACATGATTGTCGGACTAGCGTGCACGGCCTTACATGTTCTCAAACATTGGGCTTTCGATGTTTGCACTTCTTGGTTGCTCGAGTCCAGATTTACGGGGATTCAGGAGACAAGGTCTCGAGCAAAACGCATACGTCTATTTTTTTTTTTTTGCTTTGTAGCTGTGATGATGTGACGTATTTCGTCGTTGATGATCGTCATTGAGAAATCACAATGGGTCTATGTCGTTTTCGAAAGACTGAGGTTGAGCGTGACTGAGGCGTTGAATATGGCCCCTTTTACGTTCAGGGCTCATCTCACTACTTGGCTCACGATTCAGTGGTGCGAATGGCTCTCACCGCAGGCCGTGAGGGACTGAAGTTGGAGAGAGAACCACAAGCTTCCGAAACGTACAACATGGAAGCAAGCCGCTATTACTCTAGCGTCTGAGTCCTGCATTCCGGTCATTGTCGATTCCACTCTGTCTGTTCGAACGTTTTCATGATGAACGTAGTGATTGACATAGACTCCAAACGGGCTCATGGCTCGATCGAGATTGCAGTAGCTGATTGCGCGGCGCAAGGACCCTGTCTACCGCACTCACTGAGATCTCCTTTCTCCTTGGCCAATGTTATTGCACTTATTGGGCTTGCAACTGCTGAGAACCTTTTGTGCGCTATTCACTGGTGGCACCGGTGTGACTTTTGACGACACAGCGAACAGAGGGCTATATAATGAGCAATACTGAGATCGACTGTCGTGTTCATTGCGTCGTCAATGGCGCTGTAGCTCAAAACGAGAAGTGTAAGGTTCAATGGAGTGCATTAGTAGGATCACGAACGGAGTCCCGGCTACTAAAATAATACACCTGAATGGCCAAGATGCAAAGACGACCTTTCTCGGTGCATGCATTTGACGGATCCTTCTCCTTGCGAGGATCCGGTCGCGATATTATTCCCCTATATCACGTTCGCTTAGTCACCCGATATAAATATGCACACAACGTATTCGAGCGCAGCCGAAGCTCGCAATACTTAGTTGAAAACGGGAGATATGATGATGTAGTAGGACTCAGAGAAACACAGAGACACGATGCGGTGAAGGTCGCGATGGTGCCAAACAGACCTTGATTGGAACCTTGCCCTTGGACCTCACTGCGCTGAGCCGGTTCCCCGTGCAACGGTGGTGTTTCGGAGGACACGTCGACACAGCGGGCGCCCTTGGCACCACAATAGGAAACGGAGATTGCCGGTTATCCTCTGTCGTTGTCCTCCATTTTTAGGCCTTTTCGGTCTCGTATAAAGGCTTGCTCCTCTGTTTCCTTTCTTTGACGATACTGTGCTGCACTCTCCGTTAAACCACGGAACACTGCAATCGCTTACTCGAGCGAGCAGGATACGTCGGCCGTAGACTGGAGCAGTTTGCTCGGACAGGTATGTGAATAATCTGATTTTAGCTGATCAGACTGGATGTCCGAGCTGAGATTTGATTCTTCGAGACACAGTCACGATAGGTAATAGTACATTCAAAACTCGAGGGACAGACAGACGACCAAACAAACAAGGATTCGCGAAACAACCGATAACGTCCCCGATGTGTACAAGGAGGGGTGTCGTAATGACCGAAGAAACAACGCAGACGGAAAGGAGAAGGGATAGAGAAACAAAAACCGAGGTACGTAGCGTCCGTACGCACCCAAAACCATATATAGACACATTCGCAGGTCCATTTTGGACCATATCAGCCCTCTCACCCCCACGAACGAAACATCAACCGTTAATGCACACACCCATCGTACAGCCCATCGTCCGCAAACCCCTCATTCCCCAACGTTTGAACAACCCTGATTCGCCTCCATCGACACTCTCGTCCCCACCCCTCTACCGATCCATCGTCTCTCACTCAGACGCGCACTTCAAACCCGAGCCGGCAACTTCCCAGAGACACGAAGGCACTCACCCCCTGAAACCTGGCACATACGGCTTCACGAAGTTTTCCGCGAAGACATCCGCGATGTCCTCCATCCGCTGGATGTCTGCCATGTGCTTCGTCCCCCACGCCCTCGGTTGCCACAGGTGAACGCCCCTCGCGTCCGCCACCACATCCGCCACCGCTGTCTCCTCGACCTTCGAGCCCCACAACCTTAGGTACGCCTCCGTTCCTTTCGGGAGTAAGGCAGGAGCGGGCTCTGCGATGTGTCGGGGCTGGATAGCCATCTTCAGCAGATGGTAGAACCCCCTGCGCATGTCTTCCCGAAGCAAGCGGTCGACAGCCATTGCTGTCGTGGGTGTGTCGGGGCGCTCCTTGTGTGGCGGCGGCGTCTAGATGTGACCGTCAGTGTCAGGGGACGGAAGACCAGGGTACACATGTGAACTCACGATGAGCCTCCGTCCCGTTACCACCACGGCGAGCTCCGTGATGCACGTTGTATTTTGGTATTCGGTTTCCTGTAAAGCTTGGGCGGTCTCATCGTACGCCCTGGCGACCATTGCGTCGATGTCGAACGCGGGCCTGGATGGTTGTGGTCCTTGAGCGGGCTGGGTGTTAGCCACTGGTCTGGGAGTGGCCGTATTGCCAGGCGTGACGTTCGTCACGCGAAGCGGCCTCGGCGTCGCGGTCGTGGTTTCGTCGGGTGATGGTACCCGAGCTGGTAGGGTGTTGACACCCGTATTGGCCCCCGGGGTGGGCGTGGCGTCGATGGGGCGACTCGGCCTAGGCGTAGAGGCATGTGTTTCGTTCGTCTTCAGCGCGACACACTCGGCCCAAGACTGAACATTGCGCCACTTGATCCCGCCCGGACGCCAGCCGGGAGCAGGCTGGGACGTGACTGAGCTCGATGGCTGGACGTTGTTAGCGCCGTTCGCGCTGACGGCCGTAGGACGGTGTTGGGAGATGGTGGGGTCCTGTGGCATGGGTGTCGAAGCGATGCGGTCGATATCGTAGCTACCATCGTGAGGGACTGCTCCGCTGGACGCACTCTGTCCCGTGACACGATACGTGACGCCTGGGTCGCTGTCGTAGGCGCCATCGTGAGGGATGGCACCGTCCGACGCGCTCTGGCCCGTGATACGATCCGTGACGGATGGATATGGGGCAACGGGGGGAGCGGTGTAAGGGTCGGCGTAATATCTGCCCTGGCTCGAGACAATCGCCTCGTAAGATACCTGGAACGACCAAGTGGGGATGGGGTAGCCTTCGACGGGAGCATCGGGGAGCGAGGGCAGGTTTCTTGAAGATTGCAGGGGAATGGTGCTGCGTGACCCAAAAGCAGTGTTGCCGAAGGGAGCTTGACCCACGGCACGGTTGAACGCTTGCGCGTTAGTTACACTGGGGCAGATGTCACACAGACCGACCTTGTCCCCTCCGCTGGTGCCCGCCTCAGGGTGAATCTATACGAGACCTCGTGTCAGCACGCGCTCCAAGGCTCATGAACGAAACCGGGCAATGGGTAAAGGAGGATGAGGAAGTATGTAGACATACTTGAGGTTGGGGCTCGTTCTCAGGCTCACCGTCTTTGCCAGGCGGTGGTGGCATAGTGTTGATTGCCTAGGTGCAGGACGGTGATGAGCACGATGGTGAGAACATGTTTAAGGTAAACAGTGGATATGATCGCCGCCCTGCCCAGCGTCGAGTCTCAGCGCACATGTGCTACCACGATGTTGTGGATCACTATCCCTACGAGGGATTCACCCCTCGATAGCTACGGCCGACATCCCTCAGGGCACCGTCGGCCGCGAACATCGAGAGCAGTCAATGTGCTCTCAGTGGCCCAGTGCCACTCGCTGACACACGACATATGGACGTAGGGACAGGGACGAGGATGGCGACAGCGGGCAGGGGTGTAACGGTGGCAACGAGGAGGGAGGGGGAAGAAGAATGAGGGGGAAGGGCAGGGACAAAGGGAAGGGGGAAGAGAGGGACATACCTTCTCTTCGTAGGTGCCACCAACTGTCGCCTCCTCTGTCTTGGTTTGTCTCTTCTCTTGCTTCTTCACGCTCCAAAACCTTGCCAGCCGAGGCTGCGGCGGCGGGGAGATCGCGGGAGGTAGAATCCTCTTCTGGTAGCAGGTGGGGTTTGCGTTGGTTGTGTTCGACGACTGAGACCGACACAATCAAAGCAACATCGCCACACGTAAGCACGTCCCTCCTATACGCCCGGCACTCGACGTTCATACTGATACGGCACTCACCATGGTTGTTAGGCTGTGTTGTTGTGGATTCTGGGTGGGGGCACTGGCACTGTGGGGTAGGAGGACAAGTGAGCAAGAGAGAGGCCGGGCCTGCTTTAACATCTGGATACTTCCCACGGTGCGGATCACCAGCGACTTTTGTTCCACAAAATGGTTTAGCGTGCTTCACTGCGTTATCTGATCATCCGCGCGCGCGTTGCTCATGTGACTTTGTTGATTCCTTTGTTGATCAGGTCACGTCCCTTGCGCATGGTCCGTGCGTAGACTCGATTTCGTCGGCTTCGACGTGGCCGCCCACTGAGCCACTCGGCCTGTAGGCGACTTCATTCACCTCGCCATCCACTGGCTGTTACATTTTCTGTCTGCAATCGGAGTTCGTCGTCCGATTTACCGCAGACTGCAAGAACCTCTTCATGGAGGAACACTGTCTGTCGATTGGTTTCTTGTTCCCTTCACCACAGATGCTTCGTAAATACTTCTTTGTTCGACAGCGTTGACGGTGAGCATATCTGGCCTTCAATGGTCTTGAGTGAACCATATTGTATATTTCCTCTTGTTAGCCACAAATAGTCGTGAAATATGATCGCGTCTGTTCGCAATCTTTTCTTTATTGACCGAAATCGCCATGAACATCATTGTTCAATCAGCTTGCGTGACCTTCCATATCCTCTAGCATGGGGCTTCGATCTTCTCACTTCTTAGGTGTTCGGATCCGAGGAATTGAGCGCGACTCGTACGTTCATTTTTGCTTTGTGTCGACCATGGTGTGTTCGCTGGTCGTCACTAAGGATCAGGATGGGTCTGTGTCGTTCTCGATGTCTCGACTAGAATGACCTATTAGATATAGTCTATCTCGCGTTTAGGGTTCATCTCAACATTTATTTGACCTACTTATTCGGCTCACGATTCAGCGGGGCGAATGATTCTCATCGCAGGCCTTGGCAGACTTCCGAGCCGTACAAAATCGAGCAAGTTGCAAAGACTCTGGAATTCAACTTCTGCATTTCGTTCACTTCGATTCCGCTGCGGCTGTCCACCTTGTCAAGATTTATGATGAACTTGAAAGTACACGAAACAGACTCATGGCCTGATCGAGATGTCATTAGCTGACCACACAGTGAAAGAACCTACCTCGTCTGCCTTACTCGCTGAGAGTTCCATTCTCCTTAGTCGATGTTGTTGTTGAGCCTGACCAGCGGATGCGAACCTTTTGTGCCCTATACATCAGCAGCGCCAAGGTTATTTTTGACGACGCAACGAACAGAGGGTTGAACAATGAATTATAATGGGATGAACTGTCATCGAGTTCCTTCCGTCGTCAACGGCAATGTAGCTCAAAACGCGTCCAAGGGTATCGCATCACCAAAACGAGACTTGCAACGTTCAATGCAATGGATGAGGATCACAAACAGAGTCCCCACTACTGAATGAATATACTTGAATGACCGAGATACAAGATAAATGCAGTGTTTTCAATTAAGACGGTCCAGTGATTTCTTGAAGGCATATGCTTGCCAACTCGATCAGCTGAACGCCCTTTTCATACCTATTTTCCGTAGGAAATCACCGCCCGGCATGGACTACACTGTTTTCTTGAGCACGATGTTCCTTGAGTGGTGAAAGCCGTGCAGGATAGATTTTGGGAGGTCGTTTGAAATAGCCGTGGCAGAATCGAGTCCATGGCTTATGATATAACCCCGTGTACCTTCTCCATATCAGCGTTTGGCGGATACTTCTCGTTGGGTCGCCATATTCTGCTACATCCTGGTGCCGGACGATTTGGTCATTAAAAATAAAACCATTCATCCCGAAAGTCAGCTTACACAGACATGCGTGTTGAACGTATCGAGAGCAATCAAAGTTCGTAGATGAGATGATGTAGGAACGTCAAAAAAAAACTCAGAAAAAGACCAAGACGCGACGCGGTGAAGGTCATGATGGCGCCAAATGGATCCTCATCGGAACTTTGTCCTTGGCCACACTGCGCGGAGCCGCTACCCCGTACAATGGTGGTGTTTCGGAGGACACGTCGACACAGCGGGCGTCCTAGGCACGACAATAAGAAGCGGGAATTGCCGGTTACCCTCTGTTCTTGTCCTCCATTTTTGGGCCTTTTCAGTCTCGTATAAAGGCTCTGCTCTTTGCGTTCTTTCTTTGACGACCCTCTGTGCTGCACTATGCGTACACCCACAGAATATTGCAATCGCTTACCCGTGCGAGTAGGATACGCTGACCGTGGACTGAGGCAGTTCGCTCGGACAGGTATGTGAATCATCAGATTTTCGCTGATCAGGCTGGATTCCGGAGCTGAGATCTGATCCTTCGTGAAATAGACACGGTAGGTAATAGTACATTTAGACCTCGATAGACAGACGGGCATCAAGACAAACACGGATTCGCGAAACAGCCGACAACGTCCCCGATGTGTACAAGGAGGGCATCGTAATGACGGAAGAAACCACGCAAACGGAAAGGAGACGGGACAGAGAAACAAAACAAGGTACGTAGCGTCCGTGCGTATCCAAGCTCATATCCAAACACATTTGCAGGTCCATTTTGGACCACATCAACATCCCCACCGACGAAATACCAACCCTAACGTACACCCCCATTGTACAGGCAGCCCATCGTTTGTGCTGCTCTCATTCCCAAACGCTCCAACAATCCTGACTCATCTCTACCGACACTCTCGCCCTCACCCCTCCGATCCATCGCCTCTCTCTCGGACGCGCACCTCAAACCCTCGCCGACAACCTCCCAGAAAGACTAGAGTACTCACCCCCTGAAACCTGGCACATACGGCTTCACAAAGTTTTCCGCGAAGACATCGGCGATATCCTCCATCCTCTGGATATCCGCCATGTGCTTAATCCCCCACGCCCTCGGTTGCCACATGTGAACGCCCCTCGCGTCCGCCACCACATCCGCAACCGCTGTCTCCTCAATCTTCGAGCCCCACAACTTGAGCTTTGCCTCCGTTCCTTCCGGGAGCAAGGCGGGAGCGGGCTCTGCGATGTGGCGGGGCTGGATAGCCATCTTTAATAGGCGGTAGAACCCCCTGCGTAAGTCCTCCCGAAGTAAGCGGTCGACGGCCATTGCTGTCGTGGGTGTGTCGGCACGCTCCTTATGTGGCGGCGGCGTCTAGATGTGATTGTTAGTGTCAGGGGACGGAAGACCAGGTTACACATGTGAACTCACGATGAGCCTCCGCTCCGTTACTACCACGGCGAGCTCCGTGATGCACGTTGTAGTCTGGTATTCAGTTTCCTGTGAAGCTTGGGCGGTCTCATCGTACGCTCTGGCGACCATTGCGTCGATGTCGAACGCGGGCGTGGGTGGTTGGGGTCCTTGAGCGGGCTGGGCGTTAGCCAGTGGAGTGGCCGTATTGCCAGGCGTGACGTTCATCACGCGAAGCGGCCTCGGCGTCGCGGCCGTGATTTCATCCGGTGACGGCACCCGAGCGGGTTGAGTGTTGGCACACGTATTGGCCCCCGGGGTGAGCGTGGTGTCGATGGCACGAATCGTCCTCGGCGTGGGGGTAGGTGTCCAGTCGGATGGTGGCGGCGATGCTTCGTAGCCGGGGTCATCCCACGAGGCGCCACTCGCCTCCAGCGCGACCCTCTCTGCCCAAGACTGGATATTACGCAAGTTGATCCCGCCACGATGCCTGCCGGGAGCAGGTTGGGATTCGCCTGGGTGCGAGTGCTCCAGATCGTTGTCGTCGGCAGCGCTGGTGTTGGCCGGAGGAGGTTGGGAGGTGGCGGGGAGTTGTGGCGCGGGAGTCGGGGTGACGACTGCGACGCTCTGACCCGTGACACGATATGTGACGCCCGGGTCACTGTCGTAAGCGCTACCGTGAGGGTTGGCTCCGCTGCCCGTGCCCTGGCTTGTCGTACGATACGTGACGGACGGATATGAGGCGACGGGGGGAGCGGTGTAAGGGTCGGCGTAATATCCACCCTGGGTCGAGACCATCGCCTCGTAAGACTCCTGGAACGACCAGGTGGGGATGGGGAAGCCCTCGACGGCAGCGTGGGGGAGCGAGGGCAAGTTCGTTGAGGTTCGCAGGGGAATGGTGCTGCGCGACCCAAAAGCAGTGTTGCCGAAGGGAGCTTGACCCACGGCACGGTTGAACCCTTGCGCGTTAGTTACGCTGGGGCAGACGTCAAAGAGACCGAGCTGGTCCCCTCCGCTGGTGCCCGCCTCAGGGAGAATCTATACGACACCTCGTGTCAGCACGCGCTCTAAGGCTCACGAACGAAACCAGGCAATGGATAAAGAAGGATGAGGAAGTATGTAGACATACTTGAGGTTGGGGCTCGTTCTCAGGCTCCCCGTCTTGGCTAGGTGGCTGTGACATAGTGTTGATCGCCTAGGTGCAGGACGACGATGAGCACGATGGTGAGAACATGTTCAGCCCCTGCCCAGCGTCGACTCTCAGCGCACATGTGCTACCACGATGTTGTGGATCACTATCCCTAACGAGGGATTCACCACTCGATAGCTACGGCCGACATCCCTCAGGGCGCCGTCGATCGCGAACATCGAGAGCAGTCAATATGCTCTCTGTGGCCTAGTGCCACTTGCTGACACACGACATATGGACGTGGGGACAGGGACGAGGATGGCGACAGCGGGCAGGGGAGTAACGGTAGCAACGAGGAGGGAGGGGGAAGAGGATGGAGGGGGAAAGGCAGGGACAAAGGGAAGGAGGAAGAGGAGGACATACCTTCTCTTCGTAGGCGTCACCAACTGTCGCCTCTGTCTTAGTTTGTCTCTTCTCGTGCTTCTTCACGCTCCAAAACCTTACCAGCCGAGGCTGCTGCGGCGGGGCGATCGCGGGAGGTAGAGTCATCTTTCGGTAGCAGGTGGGGTTTGCGTTGGTTGTGTTCGACGACTGAGACCGACACAATCAAAGCGACATCGCCACACGTAAGCACGTCCCTCCTATACGCTCGGCACTTGCAACTCATACTAAGACGGCACTCACCATGGTTTATTGGCTGTGTTGTAGTGGTTTCTGGGTGGGGGCACTGGCACTGTGGGGTAGAAGGACAAGTGAGCCAGAGAGAGGCTGTGCTTGCTTTATTCTGTACACCGGGGCTTCCCACGGTGCGGATCACTTGCGACTTTTGTTCCACAAAATGGTTTAGCGTGCTTCTCTGCGTTATCTGATCATCCGCGCGCGCGTTGCTCATGTGACTTTGTTGATTCCTTCGTTGATCAGGTCACGCCCCCTATACATGGCCCGTGCGCAGACTCGATGTCGTCGGCTTCGATGTCCACTGAGCCACTCGGCCTCGAGGCGAGTGCGTTATCGCCGCCACATTGATGGTAGCTGTCCTGTCCGTGCAGTCGGCACTCGCCGCCCTCCATCGAGCGTCACTTCGCCGACCAGGATATGAAAATGTAGGTGAAAAGAAAAAATGAGTAGTTCTAACAGCTTTTGTTTTCCCTTTCTTGAGACAAAAGGTGAACAAAGGAGAAAAGACCACCTTGATAAAATTCGTTCCATCTATCGCCTTTTCGACACCGCAAAGGCAATGGTAAAGATGACTAAAATGGAAGACTTTTTCATGTTCCTTTCACGTTGCGCAATGTGGTTTTTTCCCTTCCCCACAGGCCGTGAAAAACATCATATCTTGTAAAGCATTTTCAGGCTATTTTCGAGGCGGAAGACGTTGTTATCGGCAAAGTGTTTATCTCATTTGTCTCACAGCGACAGCTAGCATACCTGGCTATCGTTGGGGCAAGCTAGCGTGCTCCTTTCCATTCGTCCGGTCACAAGTCGCAATCAACGTGGGTGTGCGTGTTCGACCCGGAAATATCGAGATATGCTTTCATTATGCATTTACAGGACAAGGTGTCGAACGAGCTTTGTACGTTCAGTCGCTTCCTGCCTGATATTATGCAGTGCATTACATTGCGATCGAGCGTCGCAGACTCGGCCATCATTGGTGAGCGTTTTGACGTCCTTACCATTACGAATATCAAGCTACTTGCTGTTCATGGCCGTTTTTGCCTTGCGGAGAGTTGGTGGCAGAAGTCAAACTCTGAGTTCTGAATACTGATTCCGCGTCGTGTGTTCGAACGTTCTTGACAGCTGTCATGATGAACCTAGTAATCAACGTGGAATCAAAACGGGCTCACGGCTCGATCGAGATGACGACAATCGATTAGTCACCGAAAGAAGTTCGATTACCGTACTGGGTTCACCGCTTCTCCTTTGCGAATGCTAGTACTTTGAGCGTGCATGGGTGGCCACCGCGAGCTATCAGTGCTATCTATCAGTACTGGAATCAAGTTCAATAGACAAAGAACTGGATAATGAGTCACAATGTCGACGAACATCTTCCAGAGCGGTGCTGTGGCCCAGAACCCCCAAAAACATTGCATAAAGAAACCGGGACGTACAAGGTTGAATGGACTCTGGAAGTACCACATTACGAACTCAACTACCAAATGGGTACAACAAAGTTTAGAAGATACAGAGGCAATACAACACCTTCGACCAAGGTGATAACGGCTACGGCTACAAGAACACGCAGAAAATATTAATCACAAGTACAGTACAAAAGGAAAGTATCTGGAGTCTAGAAACAGGAGTCGGTACTATTGTGCGTCGAAAAAGTCGAATACATCCACAGCAAGTGGAAACACCAAACGGCGCGAGGAAAAATGGCGAGTAAGAAGAGCGGTACTGACTATTGCCCTATGTCGTCGGTCGGCGGAATTAGTTACGCTTCTCGCAGATTTTCTTGTGCGCATTCCAATCAGTCGCCTGTGTACACATGTCCGCATCAAATTCAGTATAACGCAGATTGACTCCAAACGACGAAGGTCCCAGGAATCAGAAAGAGTCGTCACGTACCTGATGCTCCTTACAGCAATAAACCACTTCTCTGCACCTCTGGCATCTCAATAACTTTCCATTGTCCGGTCCTAACGCCGCGTTCCCGCCAAACATAACTCTCCACTCCATTCCCCCCTTTGCCCCCTCTCCCTTCGTCCATCTCGCCTTACCGATCTCACCCTTTCCATCAACACCCTCCCCCAACAGATATCCCCTCTCACATCCCCACAAGTTGCAGACAATCCGCCTCCCGAGATAGTCTTCTGCTTTCGTTAGGTCGCGGACCATTGGGGTATTGGGCGCCAGGGTGGCGTAGGCGTGGGTAGAGAGAGGGTCTGAAGAAGGAAGGTGGAAGAGGAAGGAGGCGCACGCAGGGTCGGTGCAGTGAGGACCGTTGCATCCGATCGGAAAGGAGGCAAGGAAGGAGTGAGGGGGCGTGTGAAGAGGTGAGGTGAAGAGGATGCGAGATTTGCCTGGATATGCACATGAATAAAGATCAGAGAATTTTGGAGATTCGTCCAATGTGATCGATGCGGTGTAGTCAGGCATGCTAAAGTGTTGACATACCGTACGCGGTGTCGCGTTGCTGGAGAACTATGAAAGGAGGAACGTAGCCTACTGCTTTATCATGGAGCAATGAACGGACGAGAAGATCAGCCTGGTAAAAGCATGGAAACCCGTTTTGTTTGGCTTCTTCGAATACGTGCTGGACTATATCGTAGATTGCGGCCAGAAGTGCGTGAGTACTCATTTTCTTCACCACCCCGGACCATGAAAGAATTGTTATAATGATTGTACTCACACTCTGCATCACGCTCTTCGAGACGATCTGTCCAAATCCCTTTGCTCAGGTTCACCCAGTAGTCCATCGCCAGGCCAATGGTGCGGTCATTCCAGTCGACGATGATTACCGGTATGTCGCCGCCCATCTGGTCATGCATATTACGAAGGACAACAAGTTGGTGAAGCTAAAGAAGCAGTGAAAGACAAAGAATGAGGCAAAGTACGCAGACATCGATAGGTGGCTGTCATTCGAACATACGATTATCGCGAAGGCATACATCTCCCAATTGCCTTCCTTCTTTTGCTTCTTCATTCTGTCAACGTGATCCCAGTGGTTCTTATGGGCATACCACTGGATCCTAAAATCTGCCAACTTCATCGGCAATGCTCTTCCCGTATCCACCGTACGAAAGAATATATTGTCGGGAATGAACTCAGCGCCTTTCTTGAGCAAGATGTTCCTTGTCCGAGGGTCGTGAAGGTCGTGCACGGCTAACCCTGAGAAAGCGTTTGGATCGGAGGAAGCAGAGGGTGTGGGAGTCGACTGCGCGACCTCACGGAACCAGACCTGCCAGGGTGAGCCATCTGGGTGGCCGCACTTGATATAATCTTCCTCCTGGAGGGTGAGGAGCTGGTCGCGATATTCTGCGACTCTCTGCTCGCTTGTCTCGCGGTTGACGAGTTGGCACTTGGAAATAAGGGCATGTGCTACGGGGGTCACTTTCCTTGGATGTGCGTGCGACATATCTAGAGTATCTAGAAAGCTAGCAAAATTTTTGACGGTTGAGAGCACGAGAAAACGCGGGATGATGAGTTGATGGTGGGACAGAAGGGAGAGGCACTGAGGCAGACGCGTCGACGCGTCGCGTTGAAGCTCGTGATGGCGACATGAAAACCCTAACCCCGTCCTCGGTCTTCCCCACAACGCATCGCGCCAACTCGCGCGGCTCATCATCTCTTACAGCTGGCGGCGATCTACTGGTTATCCCGCCATGGCGCTCTGCTCACGTCTTCGTATCCTGTCGTTATCGTTCTGCTGTCTTGCTGTCTATTTACTCGTTCTACCTGCGTATTCACAACATCACACCGTTCCCGTTCGGGTGGTAGAACGCGATCTACCTGGACTTTCGCCAGCTGCTATCCTGGCTATTCCTGAACTATCAGATCCATCTATAAATCTTGACTCTTCGAATCCGAACTCTCATCTGTCTAAAATACTCATCCCAAGAACGCGTACGTTTCCAGTTGGCACAAGTCCGCAATCAATTGATTTAATAGCCCATGTACAGCCGGCACCGAGAACAACACCTTCGTTCGCAAGTACATTGTATCGACACTTCGTGCACTTGATTGGGATGTTGAGGAAGACAGCTTTACCGATGACACTCCCTACGGACGGAAGACCTTCACGAACGTGATCGCAACGAAGAATCCGGAGGCGCCCAGACGTGTGGCGTTGTCCGCCCATTTCGATAGCAAGTTCTTCTCGAGCTATCCACAGAACCAGGTGAATACTCCTTCATTTGAGCCTTCGAGCCTCCATATCTGTGTAGCTTCATGCAGTAGCGCGAATGTCGTATCACTGTCGAGCTAGCACGAGACGAGTTGAGGTCGCACTAGATCCATCCCTCTTCTGACCATGTTGTCCTTGAAAATCCACTTTTATCCGAGCTCATATGATATACGTAACTTACCCACTCACATAGTAGTTCGTCGGCGCGACAGACTCTGCAGCTCCTTGTGCCCTCATGCTCGACCTCGCCCAAACACTGGACCCACTCATCAATGCACGGGTCAAACGTATCGCAGAATCAGATTCAATAGACGATGACGATGACGAGTTCTCGGACGTCACTCTACAGCTGATCTTTTTCGACGGAGAAGAGGCGTTCAAAGATTGGACGGCTACGGATTCGATCTATGGCGCACGGTAAGCACGACCTCAGTCCAAGCATGAAATTCGCAAATTTGAATATGCGATGCTCGTTTTGTGGACAGGCACCTGGCGAATAAATGGTCGACAACATATCTCCCACCGCACCCCAAACGCCGTCTCATGTCCGCTTCCACGCCTGTAACGCCCCTATCCACACTGGACCACCTCATTCTCCTCGACCTCCTAGGCGCCGCCAACCCTACCGTCCGCTCATTCTTCGCTGATACGGCATGGCTCTTCGATATCCTAGTCCGTGCAGAAGACAGGCTGCATGATAATGGAGTTTTGAGTGAGGAGGAAGAGCGGAGCGATGCTGTAGGCGAGGTGACGGAGAAACGAGCGTTCAGGAGTTTCTTCATGGCGAGGGACGATCCAAGGAGTGTGCGGTGGGGGAGTATTGGAGATGATCATGTTCCGTTCTTGAAGGGTGGTGTTAGTATTTTGCACGTTATCACGGAGCCGTTCCCGAAGGTGTGGCATACACTTCAGGTGCGTTCTCTCTACACTTATGCATGTGTCCAAGCCTATTGGATGTGGTGCGGATCTTGCCCTGTGACACGGAGTGAGCTGACGATGGTGACTTATGACAGGATGACGCCACAGCACTCGACCTCCCAACCCTTCGTCGTTGGAACCTGATCCTTCGAGTCTTTTTCTGCGAGTACTTGGGCCTTGACCCTCTCGACGCTTCGCCAACGAAGGCAAGATCTGAATCTCAGTCGGACGGTGCGACGGCGAGTGGCGAGAGTACAGTGAGAAGGTCGGACAGTGAGCTTGTAAGTGTAAGTTCTCATTGATATTTATCATGAACATGGAATGCGAATCGCACGCCTGGATAATGGGCTAATACTGTTCTCGATTTCCTTTAGTAGATGACCTCGGCATTATCAGAGGATGTGATGTCGCTCGAGACGATAATATTTATGTATTCAGACATGGACATTGAGTCTGGAACGGATTCGCCGATGTTATTCGTGGTCTATGAGATGCCGTTTTTTCGTACTCTTGATACTTTCTAGTTTCTTGAATCATAACTTGTTTCTAGTGACCCACAGGTTCCGTCAACGACTACGAATGCAACTATCGTGACAAGACCTGGTCTAGAAATGCACAGAAATAGAGGAAATGGGTGTCGGCAACTACCATATCTACATCTGAGTTCCCGGAGATATGCACTAGTGTCAATAAAGGGAATCGTACTCAAAGCTGCCGTATCTTCCACAAAAGGTCTGTACCTGTTCATTCTGATGAACTCCCTCTTTTTATGTCTACCTTCACGCACACATTTCTCTCCGTGGACCTCCGCCAGACGCTAGATCAAGCGTGCGAGCACTCCACCCTATCGAGGATGTCACGAACGATAACGATGTCACACCAACGATCTGGGTGCCAGAGAACGGTGAACTAGTCTCCTTAAGCAGAGTAGACGGCGTTCAACCGGCGGGTGCGAGGATCACTCTGTCTGACGTCTGCTTTTCAAGTGGGTGGCTTACTGAGTGGGGGGTCCTTTCAGGCCAAGCCGCGCCGCCCCAGAAGACCCCTGAAGGGACCCACTCTGTAAGCCACCCGCTTGGAAACACGACTACGGTGAACAGATATTGGTCCACGAGCCGGCCCAGCTCCGAACGCTTGGTCTGCACCTAAGGATTCGCTTTCACCTCTCTGCTCGTGCTTTTTCCGGGGCGATCTGATCACCCCTTGGTTCAGATGTTGGATGCCCATCGTTGTGTCATCAATGGAAACCCCGGCAGGTCCACCTACAGGCGCCATGGGGATCTCGCCACTGTTCGCACGCAGTCGTTTCAAGAAACCACAGAGAGTCCATGTTTACCCACCTCCCGTAGTGACACTGTAGTGTCCGGGCGTACCCGTCGGAAGACGGGTGCTATTCTTGGTACAATGTGACTCTGCTATTCTTGGTACAATGGGACTCTGCTATTCTTGGTACAATGGGACTCACATCTTGTTGCCTGCTACTGTAGCCGTGCGCTCGAGCTGAAGGCGAGTTGGCGTGGATACATATAGCTCCGTTTTTTTAGACACATGAGCCCAACTTCGACTACAACTCTCAACGGTCAACCTCTGCTTGACCATCCGTTGACCATGCCAATTCTCGGTTTGACGATCACGTTGTACAACGGTTTGCAGATCCTTGCGATATCTGCCTTCGTCTACGTTCTCTATCGCTTTTCTGCCTCATATCTCAAATTCAGCAGATCACCACTGCGCGATCTCCCTGGCCCACCTTCCCTATCCTTTTTGCGTGGAAGCTTCGCAGACACGTCAGAGGGAAATGCGTATCGCATGATGGAACAATGGGCGAGAGAATACAGCAACACTTTCGTCTTTCGGTCGCTATTGAGCGTGAGTACGCTCTGTCTTCGGATTGCACGCGTGATTTGCTGTGGTACTCAGTTCAGCTCACTTCACAGACACCGAAAGTGTATGTTTTGGACGTAAAAGCGCTGGCGCATATATTGTCGTCGAGAGATTTCGAACGATCGAAAGGCTTACGGTTCGTACTGGGTCAAGTCGTGGGGAAAGGTTAGGCTTTTTTCGTGGCTCATGTTGGCGTTGGAGTGTGAAATGCTGACATTACGAACCTTGACTCGCATGCTACAGGCCTACTATTCTCGGAAGGTACGGCGCTAATCTCAGCCTGACTGAACATCTGTATCCCGTCTTAATGAGACGCCACTAACGTCTATTTTTAGGCGACTTGCACCGCAAACAGGTTCGTTATCCATCCCAATCACCATGCATTTTGGGGGACTATAAGCTGACTGGCCTGGCTTGAACAGCGCAAAATTATGGTACGTGTGCGAGCCTAGCACGATCTCGCCCGAGTATTGCGTCTGATGGTTCTCTCTCCTCCCTTTGGTGATTCAAAACCAGAACCCCGCTTTCGGCCCTGCTCAAGTACGACTGCTCTCGGAAGTCTTCTTGCAGAAGTCACTCGAGGTGAGAAAATTCGAACCTACCGGCGATATCAGCCAACTGACTCCTTACGATTAGATGAGAGATGTTCTCACTAATAAACTTCAAGCAACTTCTCGCAAAGATGGAAAACTAGAAGTAGACATCTTCAAGTGGTTGAACAAGGTCACGCTCGATATCATCGGCCTCGCCGGTTCGTACCATGCTAATTACCCCAGTCTCTATTGTTCTTGGACATCGGAACCGCCTGTAACTGATTGACACCATACGATAGGCTTCGAATACGCTTTTGACGCCCTCTCGAATGACTCAGATGAGGAGACTAACGAGCTCTACGAAGCCATTCGCTCGGTGCAAAAATTCAACCCATTTCAGCCTTCTTTCGCAATCCAACTATTCTTCCCTATTACGCGTATTATCGTACGTCCCCACAACCTCACATCCCTTCATCCAGATCATCTCTCGTATTCCACGCCAACAATCTTCAACTACAGCCCACCGCACGTTCCCGAATCTCTGCAGCCTCGCTCAAGACCATGCGCCGTATCGGCTCGAAACTCATCGCATCGAAGAAGGCCGAGGTTCTCGGATCCGCCGGTATCCCTCATATCAACCCTGATGTTGATGCGAAGGTCGGAAAACAAGACGTGAAAGGGAGGGATTTACTGAGTTTACTGATCAAGAGTAATATGGCGGGAGATCTGGCGGAAGGAGAGAGGATGACGGAGGAAGAAATCTTGGCACGTGAGTCCTCTGTTTTTCGCGAATCGAACGTCGTGTACATACATGAAACATACGCTGATCATATCTTGTTGACGTTATGGACTAAAGAAATTGGTACATTGTCGCACTGTCCTTAGCCCACTCCATACTTGGCTGACATTCTGCCATGACACCCAGCTACCATACTAGTCGCCGGTCACGAAACCACAAGGTACGCTCCTTCCCACATCCCCTGATAGGGTTCTAACCGCATTGACCGCGATGGCCACAGTACTGCCCTCACATGGACTATCTTCGCACTATCCGTTCAATCTCACATTCAAACCAAGCTCCGCTCCGAGATCATGCAACGCCCAGCAGACTCTCCGACAATGGACGAGATAAACTCCCTACCCTACCTCGACGGTGTCATCCGAGAGGTCATGCGCTTGCACGCACCGGTGGCGCAATCGGAGAGGATTGCTGTGAGGGATTGTGTGGTTCCTTTGGGCGGCAGTGGATCCAGGGATAAGAACGGTGTTGTGATGGATCATCTGAGGTAGGTTAGATCCAAAGGATCACAATCGCAACGTAGTGCTGTTGAGTTCACTGAAATCGCGAATTGATATTGGCAGGTTGCGAGAAGGTGACATCGTCAAGCTTCCAATACGTGCTATCAACAGGTCGAAGGAGATCTGGGGTGAAGATGCTGAAGAGTTCAAGTTAGTTGGCACTATTTATTCTGACCATCCGTTGAATCTTATTTGATCTCACGCGCGTGAATAGGCCTGAGCGATGGCTGAATGACAACAAATCCAAGACAGAAGCTCAAGTCCACTCTGTACCCGGAGTCTGGAGCAATCTTATGTCATTCCTCAGCGGCCCACACGCCTGCATCGGGTACCGATTCTCCATCGTTGAGTGCGTACCCGTTACCCTTCAGTCTCATACATTTGCCTACTGCCTACACGTCCTTTGTCTGCTCGACTTGCCTGCCCCCCTACTGTGCAAACTCATCACTGACTTCTCGTCGCATTTGGCTTTGGTTTTCAGAATGAAGTATCTTCTGTTTACCATGATTCGTTCTTTCGAGTTTGAACTTGCGATTTCTCCGGAGGATATAGGGAGGAAGACGAGCGTAGTGGGGCGGCCTTTCATCGCAAGCAACCCTGCGGCGGGGACGCAGCTTCCGGTATTGATACGTGCAATATCTGAGACCATAATGTCGTGAGGCTGGGATGACAGCGATAGTTTGTATTATGTAGCACAGCCGAAGTCCATATGTCCACAATAAGCTGTCAGTTTTCGGATGCCAATTTACTGAATGAGCTGTGGCGGTGGCGCAGTGTGTCCGGCACCTTCCGATGTTGATCGTTTGTCTGAGTTTGGACACAACTTCCAGGATGCGCCACAGAATTGTCCATTATGTTGCTTCTTAAAGGTCGACCACCACAACCTATTGTACTGCTCTTCACTCTCATCTAGTTCTGTCACTCTTTGGGCGCCATGGAGCTGAGCTTGAGCCGTGTCCACTTTGACGCGTCCAAGTATCAAGTCATCAAGGCCTTTGAGAAAGTCCTCCACGGACCTGACCTCTTCGATCCGAATGATATAACCCAATGGCAAAGAGGACGCCCGCCGAATTTTGTAGTCGAACTAAAGGAGAGCGAGGCCGGGGGCGTAGGGAACAATGGAACAGGAAAGCTGACCTTGCACAGCCGGAAATTTGGAGATCGGTTTCGACGTTGGTTAAGAGAAGATGGCAATTGTGTCAAGGTATTGCGGAAGAAGATTTACGTTTCCCATAGCCAGAGAGGTGTGACGGATAACTTCAGGGATATGCTGGAGAAATCGATCTATGTCGGTGAGCTTGTCTTATTTTCTTTTTTCTTTTGCTCGAAATATCGATGCTCAATTTGTATGGCGTGGGGACTTTGGCTTATGAATAGGTCCTGAGAAGCAAGAGGCCCGCGACCGCATTGTTCATCAGCTATCCCAAGATCGTCTCAGAGTGGAGAAGATTCAATTTGGTGCACTTTACAGGCCCGGCCCTGGTCTGTCTCGCATGTTTGCGGCTGAATACGAGCAGGAGTTCGTCAGTGGTAACAAGACTGCGTGGCTCGACATGAGCTACGACCACAAGGATATACACATCGATGTATGTTGTAAATTTTCTGTTTTCAGTGAAAGTGTTCCCCCTACTTATAAACTTGCGTAGTTGGGTAATCGAGCCACCGACGAAGACCGCTATAGCATTATTATCAGATGGTCTAGTATTCGTGTTATGGCGATGGGCCACGACTTCGGATATGCATGCAAGTTTTCCATGTTATGCTCAGAGCCTTATACCGATTTTTCATGCATTTTCTAGTCATTGTGTTTGACCTCGCCACTCCGCCCATCTTGGAGGAAAGTAGCTTCAACAATCGACCTCGCGAAGGGATCGTCCGGAGGAAACAAGATGCAGAACGCGATCGCATCTCTGCTCTCGATGATGCTCACGCACGTGTTACTCCATATGCACATCATCTTCGCGTTATCTTCTTCGAGTCGAACGCTATCGACCGCTTTGAACAACTATGTCGGATAGCGGCCATAGAGCCGCGACCGGTAATCCCGAAGTCCGGCATAGAATGTAGCAAGATGGGGTTCTTCTCTGCGGAGAAGCTTTACTGGATGAAAAACTGGCTTATGCGGCTTGAGTGGAGGAATGCCTTCCAGATCGAGCTGTTGCTGCGCAATACCTTGTTGACGACTACAGACCTCTTAGGAGACCTTCGGGGCCCGATCGATGAGATCTGCGTCAAGTATGGCTCGGATGCCAGCATCATCTTGAGCAAATTCGCAGAGGAGCTCAAGACGCGCAGAGGCCCCAATGACATGCCGGTGGCGATGTTCAAACGAGTTGTGGGAGAGTTTGATCACCGGAAGGCACTCTTGCAGCGGTTGAAGCTGTCGAAAGGTCACTTTTATTGCCACCATATCACCTTCACGCCGACGCGTACAATACTGGAAGGTCCAAATCCGACTCAAAGCAATCGGGTCATTCGTAAATACCAGGAGATCGACCCTACTTTCACGGAGAATTTCATCAGAGTTGACTTTCGCGATGAAGATAGGTATGGCTTTCGATCCTGACCGCCCTCTCAGTGTACTGAAGTAATAAAGGCTTTCTTATCGGTGGGACCGTGATGTTGATGGTAAATGTTTGCTTTTGGGCTTGCCGAGAACCTTCCATTGACTGACGATGTGCCCTTTCCGTCAAAAGGTACATATTTCCTCCAACAACGAGTCGGTCATATCCTCAAGAACGGCTTCGAGCTCGCCGGTCGAGACTTTGAGTTTCTTGCGTACTCTACATCTGCTCTACGAGAACACGCAGTGTGGTTTGTTCACCCCTTTCACCTCCCTTCGTCTCATCCCTCTCATTCCGGAACATACGTCAATGGACACTATATCCGGCAATCCCTTGGAGACTTCTCCAACGTCATCCGTCAACCCTCAAAGTACGCAGCCCGCATTGCACAGGCATTTACCGCGACGGACCCATCTGTCAAGGTCACAAGGGATCAGTGGGAGGAGATGGAGGACATCGGTGATGACGACCGGTATCTTCACACTGACGGTGTGGGCACGATTTCGCTTGAACTAGGGGGTATGATTTGGGCGGAGCTTTGTGAGAGCAGGTTGGATCACGGTGGGAACACTGTGCGCCCTTCTGCTGTAAGTCACCTCGTTTATGATAAACTTGTCAGCCTCTGAAGATGATGTTATCACCGCCGCAACCCCTTAGTATCAGATTCGGTGCGTTTCTTTCAAGTCGTCTTCTGTAAAGTTCTGAAAATAAATCGTTTGGCATTCTTAGTTTTCTCGGATATAAGGGTATGGTCGTCATTGATCATCGTCTTGTGGGGATCAAGATGCGCCTTCGACCCTCCATGCGGAAGTTCGTTGTTGATAATGACGAAGATGCCTGGCTTGAGATTGCTCGCGCCTTTGAGCGTCCAAATTCATTTTCTCTCAACAGGTATGTTGGCACACATCTGCAAGGTTTTCAATCTTCCTGAGCTTGCTTCGTTCGATTATCTAGAGCCCTCGTTATGATTCTGGAGGATCGCGGCGTCCGGAAGGAGTCATTCATCAGCCTTCAGGAACAGACAAAGTCGCTCATCTACACTTCATCGGACTCCATCGAGAAATTCGTCTCTCTCCTCCGTACCCACGGTATGGGTTTTGGTTATCACCTGCCCTTTATTCTCGAGCAACTGGTCAAACTTGGTCTTGACTTCAAAGAGACTAATCGAGATGGTAGCAAAGCTATCGAGAACGCATTTCTTGGCCGCGTACTTCGCTTTGCTATGAACGGATGCTTAAGAGATATTAAGCATAAGGCTCAGATACCTGTTCCTGGTAGTTACAAGTTGGTTGGATGTGCAGACGAGGGCCTGGCATATATTCGCGAGGGCCTGGATAAGGACAGTGTGTATACCTTACCGGCGGGATGTATCTTCGGTATGTCGCTTCACTTTACTTACGAACTCGACGCCTGTCTAACAGATATTTGTAAAGCATGTGTCCAAGAGGGTCCAGGTAGTGAAACGAAGTTCCTGAAAGGCCCTTGCATGATATCAAGAAGTCCGGTGGTCCATCCCGGCGATAGTAAGCCCTCCATTCTTTCCGTATTCCTATCCTGACGACAGACCGGGTAATATTCAGTTCAGCGAGTATGGGCCGTCGGCGAACCTCCAAAAGACAAAATATGTTTTTTCAAGGACCTCAAGAACCTCGTCGTCCTTCCTTCAGTGGGTCCGTGACATGCCTTGCTTTGCTGGCTGTGATGTTAGGAGGATATAGAACTGAGTGATTTACCTCCAGCTGATCCATCGTCGGATACGGACCGCTCGTTAGCATCTATGCTTGGTGGAGGTGATCTCGATGGGTACGTACTGCTGCCGCCGTCCACTGTTCCCGTAGCTGAGAGTGCCCACTCGACATTCTCTTTCATATGTCCAGTGATCAGTATGATATCATCATCGACAACGGAAGCTTGATGCCGGAGGTGCACAGCCAACCCGCGGACTATACTGGCGCGGGAACCAGAACTCTTGATCGCGATGCTACGGTGGATGACATCTGTGACTTCATCGTAGAGTATATCAATTCCGATGTTCTGGTGGGTATCCCCTGTTATTCCCTAGCTTCTCCCAGCTTATCGTCTTGGTATAGGGTTTGCTCTCAGATAAACATCTGACCATCGCCGGTGAGTCGGCCATCATATTCAGGCTTGGATTTCCCGTCTGATGATGCATTTTCTCGCTACAGATCAATCCAGGGTAGGTTGTACATCCCGTCTTCTATTATCTTGCTTACAAGTATGGGCTACAGGAGGGCACATTCGACCACCGCTGCATGCTCCTTGCAGAGCTTTGTTCGCAAGCCGTAGATTACCCCAAGAATGGAAAGCCGGTCGACATTTCAGACCTCCCGAGGTCACTCAGCCGCTTCAAACCTGATTGGCATCAAGCCGAAGTCTCAGGCCCTCGCGAGAACGATTACTACGAGTCGGATCGAGCCCTTGGTCATCTTTTCAGGAACATTGAGCTCATGCCTACCCAGAAGGGTGTCCCTTTGGATGTGCCCACTAAACCTACCAATCCAGACATGGATCCGATTTGCCTAGCGATCGCACCACGCGTTCAGCATGTGCTCCTCGACTATGTGGCGCCATCATCCATCTCCACCGTTGGAAGTATGGCAGGGTCGGATGCGGGCATTGACGGTGCTTTAGATAGGACACCACAAGCACTCTTCGCCAAATATGCCCGCGAACTGCGTTACATACGCGTGACACACACGCTCACCGACGCACCTACCGACATCCTCACAGAAGAAGAAGTATTTATCGGTGCCATTCTTTCAAATTGTACACAAGCCCGCTGGCGCAAAGGTCGTACATACTACATGAAACTCCACACCAGCATGCTTGTCAAGGACATCCGCCAACGTCTCGTAGCTGATCCTACGAAAGCGGATCCACAGACTTTGAAGCAAGGGCTGAAGGCAGCTTGGGACGCCTATGTTTGGGCTTTGCGGATGCAGGCAGAGAGGGGCACCGGACAGGATGGTGGTGAGATGGAAGGTATACAGAGCTTTGGGTGGGTCGTGCTTGGGGTGGTTTTGGACTGTTTGCAGAAGCTTTTGGGCGACTTAGCACCGGTGCCGTCTCAGCCATTACCGACGCCGCCGAGGACTGCTTCTCCGAGTCCGCCTCCTCACATGTCTCGTGAAGGCTCTGGACGCGACCGTGGCGGACGTGGAGGTAAATTTGGTCGGACGCCAGGCGATAGAGGAAATCAAGGTGGTCAAGGTGCTAGGCCCGGGGGCGTTCGTGGTGGAGGTGGTCGTAGCGGAGGTCGTGATGGCGGCGGTGGCGGTGGTGCTCGCAAGGGTGGCGGTGGTGGTGGCGCTCGCAAGGAGAGATGATGTTGGTGTACACCTGTCTCAGTTGTTTGACAATCCCGGTTCAGAGAAACATGACCTCCCGTTGCTATTCTGCGTTGATCCTTTGGTTTGATTCGTAGCCATGTTATCCCACTTTATCCTGTTCGTACCTTGCTTCTCGTCTTCCCAGTCCTGTGAATGGGCCTCTCAATGACAAGAGTCACAAACATAATTTACGATAGCATGTTGATAGCATGACTCGTTGAGCGTAGCCGTTCAAATGCGTATGATATCACGAAGTTGACTGCCGCTTCAAATCCTCTTTTGCGATATTAATTCAACACCAAGGGTTCGATGGCGTAGTTGGTTATCGCATCTGTCTAACACACAGAAGGTCCTCAGTTCGAGCCTGGGTCGAATCAAGTAATTGTTTTCCTTTAGAATCAGGCTTTTTCATATTTTGTCGTTTCAATCATCGTTTAACAGTTGGTTAGAAGTAGGCAACAGGCTAACACAGCATCGTGTCTATCATCAGCCTAATCCTTTGCTCTGTCGTCGATGGATGACTACAGTATCCGTGAGAATTCGTCGCCTCATCGAGGAGCGGCCTCTGAACCGTCCGAGTCCCGAGGTTTCGGTGTCCCGATCTTTCTGTCGACGTCGACAACCAATCGACAAGGGCGGGTCCAACTTCATGATTCATCACCAGGCAAGACAGGTCGACTAACAACATATGCATGCAGTACACCGTGCATGATGCGCTTATTCCAGCTAACCGTCACCTCTCGAGTAAGTAGACAGGACAGCTTGAGCGCCAATAGCTCTTGGCATTCCTCAGACCAGCGAACAGTCGGTGCAGAAGTTTGACCCTACTATAGTAACCTCTATTTAGCGCTAAAGTGAGTTCTTATTTATCTGTTCGATAGTAGTAGTGTATTTGTGGCTGACCAGTTCGTTCGTGGTACTTTCTCGGCGGCAATCTAAATATGTGAGCGCTCTCCGGACCAAGCACTGTTGCAACCACTGCCATAGATCCATACAGATGCTGGTCCTCTTAGAGATCTTAGAATGGTATAGCGCCTATAAGTACTAGGTCGTCATAGAATGAATATCTCGTCCGCCAGTCTTGTGGCACCCGTTGAAAGACGATCCTAATGACTCGGGTAGTAAGTTTCCGTCTCTGACGCACCACCTACTACATGATGTCTTATCTGTGAGATCGTCATCGAGAACATCCAGAAGCGCCGTCGAAACGCATTCATGGAGCACGAGCACTCAGTTTTTCAGTTCACGATGCGGCTTACTCGATGCTGCCGGTGGGTGATGGTGTACGATAGTTATCGACGTGGCAATACCGCTTGCAATACCAACGTATAGATGACCTCAGGTGAGTGAAGCAGCTTGAATCCTGTACAAGATGGCCTCGTGTCATTGATGCAGTGCGCAAAAACAGGTACGAGTCCTAACACGAAGAAACCTCTCAGAAACGAAACTGACCAGATGATACGTAGTCAGCGCTAGTCATCGCCTCAACTCTGAGAAACGGAGTCTTGGGGAGCGCAATCTGACTCACTCCTTCTAAATGTAGACTGATCAAGACAAGATATCGTCCTTGAAGGAAAACCGGCTCATCGACCGAGGGCCCAGAGTGACGGCATCTTCGAGGTGCGCTCTCACAGTTTCTATGGGTCAGTCATACGGACCATTTATCGCACAGTTTATTCTGGTATGACCATAGGGATCCTTGTATCCAGTTATGGACAGCTGTGCATCATCTGGCCATCGGACCAACATGAGCTGTGCAGCGCGCAATCCATGTACTCTATAACTTGACTCGTCTACCTCGATGAAAGTCCACGGAACGTTTCCCTCTAACTCCCAACCTTCCATATGGCTGAAGTTATCGCAGTCGTTATTGGCGCTTATCCTGCATTCAGCTTCGCATGGAGTGCTTTGGAAAGGGCGATGGGCATATGCGACTCCATCGAAAGCCGGCGAAGTCAACTAAAATGTCTTCTGAGTCGCTGTGAGGTCCTCATGCGGGAGATGGCCAACTTTCTAATGGAGCGACGGACTGAGCCGCTGCATGACAGCCTTCTTCAGATCTTGCAGTGCGTTTCCTCGCGGTTTGTAGTATTCATCGATACTGATAAGAATGGCCATCATTATCCATAGAACTACACAAACGGCGGGAAACACAGTTGTGAGGCTCAGTGAAAAGGGTTTCCTATGGTGCTTGCTTAATACCGGAGCAATCGACGAAGCGCTCTCAAGTGCTTCGAACTCTATCAACGATGCCGTTCAGCGCTTCAACGTGGGTTCTCTGTAAATTCCATGTACCCAGAATTCGCTTACACCACTTGTTATAGATTGTGGCCCATCTACGACTCGCCGATCAGCAAGCACTGATGGAAGAAGCGCGGGAGAAAGATGAATCAGAGCTCGTCAAATACTTGCACCATCTTTCCAGATACGACCACAAGATTCTAAAAGTACTGAATGTCCAGGAGGGTCGTCAGCGGCGAATAGAAGACCTACTTGTCGGTCTTACACAGGTATTGGTAATGTTATCGCGCTTTATATTCGTTATTCACATCCATTTTTCTATCCCGTCAGTACGTATCCGAACTTGGCGAGGAGCGGAAATCCCCTTCTGTCCAGGAAAGGTTTATCAGGAAGGCCTTGGAGACACTGCAAAGACACTCACGACCTCTTAACGGCAGCAATCTATGTGCCCCTCCCGTATGGAACATCACCAGTCTCGAAATCAGTTTCGCGAAGATTGACTGCATCGGTTGTGGGTCTTTCGGTAGCCTTTATCGCGGAGAATGGGATGGCAGGGTGCGCTCCTCCATTTTTTTCGTGGCAAGAAAGAGATACTAATCTAATATTCTTTGTCGTAAGGATGTCGCGGTGAAACAGATGACGTTGCAGAACGCCAAGGATGAGAAACGTGTCGAGAAGCAGCGCAAGGTATGTCGACCATAAATGTTTGTGCGCCGAGACATTTCTAATTACTCTATAGGCTTTCTTGAAGGAAGTCAATGTCTGGTATGTTTTTCGAGAGGACTGGTCTCATTCGCGTCTGACCATTGAGACATCTCCAGGACAAATCTTTCGCATCCTAATATTTTGCGGTTCTATGGAGCATGCATGAGCGTAGAACAGGTAAGCTTTATTTTTATAGCGCTTTTCAACGTTCTGACCATAGCCTTGACGCAGCCATTCATGGTCAGTCAGTATTGCGAGTTTGGCAATATCAATCAGTACATCAAGAAGCATGAGTGTGGGAGAAAAGAGCGATTGTCGTTGGTCAGTAGACTTCTACACTTGAGCACTCTCCGCGTTGCCTAAGTATACCCTTTTCAGATCGCGGACATTGCTTCAGGTATGGCGTATCTCCACCGCAAGGACGTTGTGCATGGTGACCTTAAAGGCGTAAGCATTATTTTCTTCGGCTTTTCAATACAATCTTAAGTCCACTTCGCTAGGCCAACGTTCTCGTGGGAGACGACCGTCACGCCCTCTTGGCGGATTTTGGGATGTCACGGATTGTAGACGATGACCCCAATCGTTCTATGTCAACCACTTCAAATTCGCTACAAGGCACAATACGATGGATGGCGCCCGAGCTATTCGACTCTGATGCAAACGTCGAGCGACCCAACAAAGCCTGTGATGTATATAGTTTCGGGATCACTGCTTGGGAGGTTCGTTCGTATTCCTGAGATAGAGCGTCTGCCATGTTAATTCTATGCTACAGATATTCACCGGAAAAGTGCCTTACGCGGACACCCCCGACTTCCAAATCCCCAACACGGTTCAAAAGAAGAAAATACGCCCAAAACTGCCCCCGGGGATCGAAGGCACAACCACTGTCGGAAAACTGATGGTGGAGTGCTGGGATGCACGACCAGATTCAAGGCCGTCGTTTGCCCGAATCCAGGACGATCTGAAGAAAGCCCCCGCGGCGCCCGATTCATACGGTCAGTTTGGTATCATATCACGCATCTCATACCGCTGTCTGACCGCTCCCTCTTAGGCCATGAATTCAGAGCGGTCCCAGCGAGTAAAGCCAGTAGTACGCATCGTTATCGCCATCTATTTTTATGCAACAATCTCACCGTTACTTCACAGGCCCCAGATTGCCAGAGGTCTTCATTAGGCCGAAATCCACAGAGCCTCTCGACCTCCCCACTTCTGACGATGAGACTCTGAGCATCACATCTTCCATGGCTGATTCTCTCGACACTGAGATAGAAGACCTTTTGGCGCTTGCAGACGACGCGGCTCAAGAGAAACGCTATGCGGACGGCGCAAAGTTCTACGAGGAGGCTTGGAAGGTCAGCCAGCAGCTTGTTGGTCGCGAGCACGTCGAGTCCTTGGACATCGCCCACCATCTCGCTGCCATGTGGGCCACATTGGAACGCCACGTCGAAGCCGCGGAGATGTACGAGGAGGTCGTGGCGGGAAGGAGAAAGGCTTTGGGACCATATCACGTCGACACCCTCGACAGTATGCATTGTCTCGCCACAGAGTACGTCAAGTACAATCAGAGCGACAAGGCTTTGGATCTTGTCGCTGATATTGTGGAGGGGAGGAAGAGGGTTTTCGGTGGCGAGCACCGCCTCACACTACGGTCTATGCACATGCTTGCTTCCGTCAATGCAGATCTCGCGCGATACACCGAGGCCGCAATACTCTTCGAGGAGGTCGTTCAACTGAGAAAAAGAACCCTTGGGGCCGACCACTTCGAGACTATGGACAGTACGAATCACCTGGCGACCGTGTACGCGAAGCTACGCCGCTACAGCGACGCCGCCGAGCTGTACCAGGAAGTACTCTCAGCGAGAGCCACACATCTTGGCGCACACCATCCAGCCACGTTACAGACCAAGCAATATCTGGCTGCGTTGTTCGCCGGTCGCCTTAATCGTTATATTGAAGCGGCGCGGTTGTACGAGGAGTTAGTGGAAAGGAGGAAGATATCTCTTGGTCCCAAACACGCGGATACTCTACGCACCATGCACTTCCTGGCAGCCGTGTACGGCAACCATCTTCATCGATATACGGATGCAGCAGTGATCTTCGAGGAGGTCGTGGAAGGGCGGAAGGAGGTTCTCGGTTTGGACAACATCGAAACTCTCAAGAGTGCTCATCTACTGGCGGTCATGTATACCGACCTTGGTCGACACGAGTCAGCCGTCGACCTGTTCGAGGATGTCGCAGCCAGGAGGATCAACATTCTCGGCCCCCATAATCTCACCACACTCTCAAGTCGAGATCGCCTCGCCCACACACTGTACCAGCTTCGCCGCTATTTGGAGGCCTCCGCCGTATGGGCGGGTGTCGTCGAAGCGAGACAGAGAGTCCTAGGTATTTCGCACGCAGATACTCTGGAGAGTATGCTCGACCTTGGAGCAGCTTATGCTCATCTGCATCGTCACGACGACGTTCGAAGGTTGTTATTGGAGGTGGTGGCGGTGCGAGAGAGTGTCTTGGGTCCCACCCACAGCGACACTGTTGCGAGCAAAGAGATCTTAGCCCGAGCCTATGGGCAACAAGGTGAGGTTCGACTTGCGGAGCCTATGCCCATCAAGGTGACAGCGCGGTTCAGGAGAAGCCCTGGTTTGGGCAAGGACTTCTTTGGGCCGAGTCCGCCTATATCCTAGTGGATTTTATGGTGGTTGGGAACGCGACTATATTTGTTTTGATCTCAGACTTAACGAGCTGGATGTATGAAGAGTAGGCGAACAACCCTTTCGTTGCGGACTACATGGACAATGTCTCTGTATTTTTTACATTCACTTATATACCATACTTACTGTACAACTTCCTCTTCCTCTACACTGTATTACCTTCTTTCTGTAGTATCATGCAAACCATATAATTCAAGGACGTGAACAGCCTCCAGCTGAAACTTGAACGAGTATTGCTCATATCTGGCAAGTAAGGCACTGCGGGCGATATTCGGATACAAAGGCAGGGTTTCTGTTGTTCTTTCGAATAAAAACAGTCCTCCTTTACATGCACAGCACTTGCCAAACCCTAATATGCACAGGAAGAAAAAAGTTTCCATTGCTGAACCGCTTTGAGAACAATGCGCAACAAACACCCTACTACCTTGCCAGGCAAACGCGCACAGAACAAACTAGCGACCGAAGTCGAGACCCTTTCAAAACAGAGGACGAGCTCGAGGGAATGAAACGATGGAAAGAAAAAAAAAACAGACGAAGGCAGTGAGACCCCATCCATTTCGACGCGTATACACCCGGAACACAATCGCCGTGGCGAACGAAACAAAACCACGACGCACCATAGAACATAAGCATCAGAAAGCGCACCGTCAACGGTGGCCGGGGTTCTGTCCACACACGGGATCTATCGTACTCAATCCCACTAACCCTATACACTTAACAACTCTAAACCTATAGGTCTAAAAAAGTAAGCGCACAAGCCCATAGTGTTGAAAGTAGCATTCACTATAAAACTCACAATCAAATGGTTCTATCATCGGTGGGAACGCCGAAGGAAAGGGCATGAGAACAGCGAGACAATCGGAGTTGCTGGGATTGGAGGTCTACAGAGGTCGCGGTCTTGACCTGCTCCGCTATACGTTAGGATTAGTGTCCGGGCGCTGATGAAAAGTAAGAGTACCGTGAGGAATGGTTGTATGCCAGAAGCAAAGAGCACGAAAAGAGAAGAATGATGGCTCGGCGCGAAAGGAGCAACGGCGGAACTGCGTCACAAGTAGGTTGTGGGTAGGACTCACATCCTAACGAGGTTTGAGTAGGTTCTGGGATTTGTTCTTCACACCTCCAACCCTCCATAATGTGTACAGGTAGCTCCTAGGCGGCGAGTCTTCAGTATAATCCTTAAGCAGAGGAGCCAGAAGAGCTCAGATCAATTTGAGCATATATTTGGACACACCTATATAAAGCGTGATTCATGTGTTCATCGTGTCTGGCCGGGGCGTAGTATGGTAAAAGCATGTACCAAAGTTAAGCAGGCCAAGTATTTTATATTGATTTTCACAGGGACTCACCGTCATTTCGCGCCGGTGGTGGAAACCAGAGGCATCTACGGCCCGACAAAGAATGATTTCCATACGGACGCTTTCTCTTGCCATTCTGGAGGGCGACTCGAGGGATCCGCAACGACTTGCGATATCACGAGGTCTAACCTCCGAGTATAATTTATAGACTGAATATAGTCAACCCGACGAGGATTTCTGTGTGAGACCGAATAGAACGCGAGAAGGATGGAGTAACGTACCTTCGAGTACGGGCCCGGGTTCCGATGTATATTTGCCACTGGCAGCGGCAGATCAAAGTGAAGCATGATCGTCGTCCGAGATTAACCTGAAGAGACAAAGCTTGCGTTGGCGGGAAGAGAACGGAAATGAGACGAAAAGCGAGGTTCCTGTGCGAACAGACCATGAATATTCCTGTGCAATGAAAGTCCAGGAATAGTACCGTGGCCATCGGTATAGGACCCCAGAAAAGCAGCCTGTGACGCATATAAGCCTTGAGATAGACACTCTAGGAAGACCAGAAATACACGTCTGATTAGAATGTTTGGGTAAGCATTGGACGTTCTATATCCAGATGGTCAATAGGAGGAGTTCAGAATGAAGATATCCGTCTCACGAGCGCGAGAAGACGGCATCGGCTCACACTCCGAAAACGCCAGAGGTATCATCGAAAGGCCGCAAGAGCACTTTCTCAAATTTCTGGAAAGTTTTCGCCATGGGCAAGCATAACTTTTCGTTCTCGGAAGAATGTTATGACACGATCTATTATCAGAATTACGCCGCCTGACTGCTCGCGACAACCCACGAACTTACCCGCATTGATGCCCCAGGCGTCACCGGTGTAAATGACTTCCTGGAGATGATGTAAGTTCTTGTCTCTGGGCCAGTGGCGTTAATGGACGCCACCACCACAAATTGAAGCTCTGCGCACCGGCCTATCAAAAAGTTCGGACCAAGGCCGTCAATATCCTAGTACAAGAATCGGGGCTAAGGGGGAGTACCTAACTAGGGGTGCTGGGGGATACCGTCAAGCGAATGATGAAGATGAACAGCCGAAACTAGGCACTTCATGGACCGTTGGCTATCTAAACTCGGCGGTCGAAGTGCTTGAGGCCTGGAGAACATGCACATCAGCTACTGCTTACAATCAGATGTCGGCGTACCTCGCTGAATAGACGGCAAACTAGCTACCGATGGCTCTCAATCGTCACCATAATATTTGCTGTCTTCCCTAGAAAGTACCTTCAAGTCCTCCTGCTGCTGATTAACCGTCTCCTGGACCCATGAGTATGAGGGTCATGCAGAGCACCGACAGTCACCGACCATCAAGGATATAAGCGAGGCTGGGGTTCGGGTCGGAGTCTTAGAGATATATCATACTTGCCATCAAGACGAATATCATAGAGGTAGTATCTATAAGGACGCCTTGCTCTAAACGGAGAATATTCCACGTCAGACCGTTCAAGCGAGGATATAAGACGGTTGAGAAATGAGCTACGTGCCGCGATAGATGACTAGAAGCACGAGATCGGACTTGCGCACCTTGGTCTTTCCGAGTACGTCTGCTGGAAGGAAATAGTATTTGGAGAACGAGCCTGGGTAATGACCTGATGTATGCGTTTGTCCGTCAGTTTCTGAGGGCAAAGACACAACTCAGAGAGAAATACTTACTGGCGATATACCCAAAATCAAGTGTTACGTACCGCATGAAGCGTAACCTTGACCGACCAGACTAGGGCATGCGGCCATCGCCACCTTCTAGCATCCTCAATCCTGTCACCTTGATCCAACGTTGATCTCGACACCAGGCAATACTCGACATCCAATGATTTTACCACGCAAACCATGCCGCCATACCTATACCGAACGCATCTCATCCAGTACACGTACCGAATGATTAACACCGCGCAAACGGAGCTCGGCAGTCTCCTAACCTCCAGGCCACAGAAAACTCTATAGTGAAAGATGAACCTTACGAGCGACGAAACGTTCAACGCCACTGTGGCATCGACTTTGAGCATCGATAAGACAGCCATCCCGCCGACCGCGGTCAAAACGGTTCCCCGCGAGCAACTCTGGATGGTATCCACACCAAGAGGGATAAACCATCCAGGTTGTATCAAGCCCCACAACGTACTGCTGTGACAACGTCCGCATCTCGACCATCATAAAGATGTCCGCCGGTGTTAGTTGAGTATGGGTATATCGTTGGAGGGGACGGCTGCGCGGGGGTCCGTTTGTTTTCAACGACCGCGCGGATATGAAGGCTCTGAAGAGATTTGGAGATGTGGATTCTCCGTTTTCCTTTCTGGGCATTCAAAGCGCATACATTTGACCGGGAGATATTATATATTGCAGGTCGGCCGCGAACATCTGGATAGGCAAGATTAGCATAAATCAACGCTTGGGGTCCCGAAGCATGAACCACCGATGGGCATACTGTTGCGCACTTAGTAGCCTATGGGTATGATCTTTGAGCTATAAAACACATGGACCAACAAGACTCGTCAGCGAACGCCATCCCCAACCGTGATGAGAACGGGAACAACTTGAACTCCGAGTCTAAAGTCACTCACCTATCCACCTTGCATCCACCGCCACCACCGCCTTCGCAAAAGTTAGCATCACCCGGGCCATCAATATCGAAATCCACCCTCAACGTCGTCCCCGCCCAACTCGCAACCGTATCCGCAACTTCTTGCTTGAACGTGCCCAGAACCAAAACATCCCACAACGCTCCAATCCGGTGAATAACCAAGCATGGTCTCCTCTCAACGTGCTCGTCGCCATGACATCACCTCATCCCATCCCCTCGGGCGCCTCCGAATCCCACTCCTCGAGCTCACGCCGCCGGAACAACTCCCACATGCTCTCTTCCGTCCCCTAAATTCAAAGCGCAATCATCCACAGTCCAGACCCTCCAAAGCCTCGACCAGCCAAACAAAGTCCAGACCGTCTCCTCCCCACCTTTTGCTGTGTCGTCCCGCCGACCCCGTAAATATATTACGTAACTCAAAAACATAAAAAATTGCGTGCGTGCGTGCTCCGAATCCCGAAGCCGGCGCCGATAAAGTTTTTACGTTTACCGATACCAGTACCGATAAGATTTGGAAGCAGCAATTTTAAATTTAGCGCTCGGCGTTCGCGTGATTTGAACCTCCATCGCGTGCGCCGTGCGGGAAGTTGGAACCGAAAAGGCACCGAGGCCGACGCGACGCGACGCGACTGCCGACTGGACATGTTGCAATTTCATCTAATTTCATGCGAGTGAAACGTTGAGGAAACGCGGGGTGGGAGGGGGCGGGTGGCGTCAATATACGCAAGGCGCGACGGATTGTTCGTGCGTCGTGAGCATCATAATAGCCTCAGCCTCGCGTCGACGAAGCATTCATTCATTCCATCATTTCGCCCGCTGGCAGTGAATACTGAACGAACCACGGTCGAAGATTCACTGGCAAGACGGCATGTCACGGCGGGTGTGCGAAGACGACGCACTTGGGCAGCTGGACAAGCTTGTGTGATCATGCATATGATGGAAGAGAATCTGAACAAGACGAATTACGAGCGAGCACGTTCGCACGCCATCCACTGGCAATCGTCCACGATTCACGGTGACATGATCGTTGTTCGTTGTTCCCTTGCTGCAGTGTGCATAGGCATCCCATCTGGCGTCAACGACGAACGATGCGACAGAAACCTGTGCACAACAGCAAAAAAAAAACACGACCACGAGAACTGAAGTTTTCATCCTTCCCACATGCGGCAAAAAACGACAGAAAAAATGTCGGGGTCGGGGTCCCGTGCGACGTGCGTGTGTCTGTGCTCGTGCATACGTCCTCGTGAGCTCTCCCAAGAAAAGGTTAACACTCCGAATCGTCAAGGCGTCAACCCAACCCGTCCACGGTGCGTCATGTATGATGTATGTAGGGTTCTCTCTATGATGCGTGTATACATCGGTTGGTATGACCAAGGGCAACGAACGTCGAAAAGCCCGTGACCTGCATATACTCGGATCCTGATTCCTCATACGGTAACGAGGAAGAGCAGTGGTCGGACGGACGACTCGGACTGTAACTTCTGTACTCATGACAGCGTCCGACGCATTGCAATTGTCAATGAATGATGTCGGTGACGCTTTGGAATTGGAAGAATCTGAGCTCGAGCATATGGAGGTAACTTGTCCTCAGACTTGTACTGAGACTGAGAGAGCGCATGATGTGCTATGTGCTCCGACGTGCGATATACCATGTCTGCGTTGATTTGATCCACGGGCTCACGGACCTGCACAAACGCAATACCTAGGAAACGAAGAAATGGGGTGCAGGTTAGCTTAGAGAGTGAGATGCGCAGGGAGGTGGGGAGTGGTAGCAGGGTTGTATGTACAGGTAGATTAGATTAGAATGTCCAGGTAGAGAAGGAGCTCATGCATGGCAGGCTGAGGTTCTGTCCGAGTGGAAGTCTGACGCATTGTCAGTGAATAGTGTCGGTGACGCTTTGGAAGAATCTGAGCTCGAGCATATGGACTCGGAGGTAACTTGTCAACACGTCGCACAGAGCACAGAGCACATCATGCGCTATCTCAGTAGCAAGTACAAGGACGTGTCTGCGCGGATTGATCCACGGACGCACGGACACCTAGGAAACGGAGAAACGGGGTACATATCAGCTTGGAGAGTGAGACAAAGCGCAGGTCGAGAGGGTAGAGAGGGTAGAGAGGTCAGAGCCCGTTGAAACTTACAGGCCAAGATGGTAAGAAGGACTCACCGACGATCACATCCACATCCACGTCCACAATACCATGCTTGTTCCCAAAACAAAAAATAAGCATGTGCACGCAATCTAGCCAGAGCCTAGAGTATCACTGTCAAGGACCAAGAGGAAAGGAGGGATCCGTCCTAAACAGGCCAACAAAAGCAACCAACCTCTGCCCCACAACGTCCCGCCCCCCACAAGTCCAAGCCCAACTTACCGCCAAGGCACAACTCCCAACTTACCGCCAAGCAACCCCCAGGGCCCACCACAACCCACCACAACCCACCTTCCCCCCCTCCCCATTGACACTCACTCACTCACAGAAGTGTTGGAGCCATGCGAAATAATGCGATATGATTTGTTGGTTGTTATGATGTATGCTACGTACTCGTACTCGTACCGAGCCTTGATTGTGGTTTGTATGTTATATGTTGTATGTTATATGTTGTATGTTGTATGCTTTATGATAGATTCGAATGAGATTGAGAAGATGCAAGCATGCGACGAAGTGAAACGAAACGAGGACGAAGACGAAGACGAAAAACGAATCGAATCGAACCGAAACGGAGCAGAACGAAACGGTGCACACACCGAACACGAACACGAACACGAAAAACCGAGCGAGTCAAAAGTGATGTATACGCATATCCTCATCCTCGTAAGTACGGTATACACAACGGAGAGGATAAGAGGGAAACGAAGGCGTCGGCGTCTATACGACAATGGCAATGACAATGGCAAGAACAAAGGGACAAAGGGAATAAATAGATTGTATGAAGCTAGAGTACCACTAACAAATGCGAGAAAACCGCCATTTTTTTTGGATGAAACGAGGACGACGAGGTGCGGAAGGAAGGAAGGAAGGAGGGAAAGTGCGTGAGTCGATGCGCCCGTTGAGGGCAAGTGAGGGAGGGTGAAACATCTTCGACGAACGAACTCCAAAAAAAGAAGAAGAACGTCCAGAGGAAGAAAGGAAAGGGCCCAAAGATGGTATAAAGAACACGATCAAGTGGATATATAACCATCCCTCTCATCCGACGCGGGCGGGCACGCCGAATAAATAGGGCGAGTGGTGGGTGAAGAGCGAGCGAGCGCGCGCGCTGTTCATTACATAGTTGGATATGTATAGTTTGCTTGATGAGGGAGCTCCTTCAAGATTTGTCTTCGCAGGAAAGGGAAGAGTAGAAGAGATGAGGAGGCAGCAGCAGCAGCACAAAGTTATCGTTGACGGAGACATCAACTCCTAGCGGTCCCTGCCCCGTCCCCTCTCCCTCTCGCGTTGCCGATCCCGCAACCCACTCCTCCCACTGCCAAACCCATACTCCCTATCCCCCTCCCAGCCGTCCAACTCCGCCAGTCTCCTCCTGCCCCTCGAATCCAGATCCACCGCGTCATGCTTCCGCGCGGGCGGGGAGACGGTCTTGCGAGCCCAGTGAGCGCGATCCCGCGATGGAGAAGGCGAGTCGGAGCGACTCGAGGTGCGGTGGCGTGATGAACCCGGTTCACGACGACGGCCCCGTCCACGCGGTGGGTCGACATCGACGACGGTGACTTCCCGTGCGTCGCGAGAGGTAGTATGTATACTCGCGAGCAACGACGAAGGACGGGCACCAGCCGAGGCCGGACCGGAAGAAATGGGTGGCGTGGTGGTATAGTTCGGGGAGGAGAGTGCGATGGCGTGGGTAGAGTCGACGGTAGGGTTGGAGATGCGGGGTGTGGTGGGTGAGGGACGCATGGTGGAGTAGGAAGAGGTGGTGATGGACGTGGAGGGGCGAACGGGAGGAGAGCCGATGGAGAGGAGAGAGAAGTAGGCGGGGAGGGAGGCGCGGTTCCGTTTGCGCTTTGAGGTCACCGTTTCCTGCTGCGTGCCCTCGATTTTGGAGTCGTGCGAGCCGTGACGGTGGTGGTGGGACTTGGTCTTGCTCGGCGAGGAGGATGAATGGAGGGTGGGTGAGGGCGGACGGAGATAAGGGTTAGCGGAGTCGTCTGCGGCGGATGACGTGAAGCTCGAGGCGAAGGCGCTTGTGGGAGATTGGCCACCGGAAGCGGAGGATGAATGGTGGCGGTGGAGGAGAGGGATGGTGGAGTGGTTGTTGGTGGTGGAGGGCCGACGGGCGTAGGAGAGGCCCTGGTGGCGAATGGGGATGTTGTGCTCTGGGGCGGGCTCGTCCTCGACGGCTATCGCGGGGCTGTCGCTGTCGTCGTCCTCGTACCACATGAGGGACGATTTTGAGGATGAAAGGGAGTAGCGGTTCGGACGGGACTTGTGTGAGGTAAGGGCAGAGCCGAGAGCGTTGGGGAAGAGGGGAGGGACATCCGCCGTGCCGGGCGTGGGATAGCCCTTGAGGTTTGGGGAGGAGAAAGGGGATGAGGCGGAGGAAATGGATGGGGAGGTTGCATCCAAGCTCTGGCACTCGTCTGAGCAGTATATGCGGCTGTTGGAGGACGTAAAGGGTGAGACATGCGGAAGGGTCATGGGAGAGGGAGGAGAGCAGGGTCGTACCCGTCGACCTGAACGGGCTTGCCACACTGCAGGCAGCAGTCTTCTTGGAACATCGTTAGCGTCGGGGGTGGATGAGATTTGGGGGGCGGTTGACGAATGCCGTCCCACGACCGCGGGTCCTTATATACCGTCGGGCAGAGACTGAGGCGGGCAGATGACTCGAGGCTCGAGCCAACTCAAATTCATTCGCCATCCCGTTTGGGACGAGGCCTGCGCCCCCGGTCACCCTCGCTACTCGCACGTTCTCCTCCGTCATCTCTCCCTCCCAATAACGCGATCTAGATCCACACGTTCGATGCCCTCCCTCTTCTGGCCACTCCGCCATTGTTCCTCTGCACTGTCCAGAACGGTCCTCCTCCACACCAGTCACTGCCCAGTCACGACTGTTATCCATCACCATCGTGACTGTCCTCCTACCCTCATTCTGCCTGATAACACGTTTCATCGTCTCCTCGCACGCAACTCATGCATGCGTACCCTTTCGGGCGCATCACCGCCCGGTCATGTCCCTCTGATTTGCGTGCCATTGGCAGCTTTCATTCTCGCTCTCTGGAATCCCTCCCCCGGTCGACGTTGGCCCCGCTGCACGTTCAGAGCCAACGCTGTCACTTTGGACGTTCTTCTCATGATGTTCTGCGGCGTCTGTTCGATTTTCGAACCTCTCCTGCGTCCATCGTTCTCGAAGGCCTCGCTCGCATCTCCTCGGGCTTCCTCAGTATGCAGCCTGACTGGGACCCCGACCAACTCACCTTATTGTTGTTATCCCGCACGGTGGTCCAAGATGACTATTCTGCAGCTCTGATTCTGAAAGTGCCACGTCACGCCACCACACCTCTACACGTCCAACTCCCTCCCTCTCAGTGTTTACTTTCCCTCATACGCCTGATGCAATCTAGTTTATCTCGCCACGGCCAGCCCGTTATGGATAACTTAGTCCAGGATCAAACTGAAGTACTTGACGTCGATTCTGGATTCCTATTCTTGCGCCATATTCGTCATTTCGTCATCCGTCATCCGTCACATTATCTCGTCCGAGCGGCTCAGCATCCCTCTTCGACGATCATAGACCCGAACTTCCGTGATTTACCATTCCATGGCACACCACCCCACGCCACGCCACGTCTTCCCTTCCATCCCGCGTTCTACTTAGTACTTGTGCCAGCGCGTACTTATACGTTGATGTGACTGCCGTTTATGAGTTGGCTTTACGAGCCTCTGCTCCGCAATCGAAGCGAAGGACTTCGTTCTTTGGCGGACTAGCCGCTCACCTTGCTGGTGCGCACTTTAGCTAACAGGGTCACCTTGCTTGCTTGTTTGATTGCTTTTTGTGCGATTGATTAGGGTACCGCGCTTGGTACGTACGGCGATTCATCTCCACTGGCCATGGCTAGGCATGGGGCGACGCAGGCCTCATTCTGTGTCTTATTGGGGTGTCGTGTCGTTGTGCTGTGCTTTGGTACGCACGGACCATGTTCATCGATTCATCTCTATTGGCTAGGCATGGAACGACGAACACTTCATTCAAACTATTCTATCACTTTCGCTCATAGCTCGTCATCCGGATGGATAATTCTATCAACTTAGAGCTCGTCATATGGATGGGTATCAGCTGTGGACGATCGTCACTCGGGATTGCTGGAGCTGAAGCTCTGGGTCATCCGATGTGCTCCGCTGATTCTTAGACTTTAACCTCCCACCGGATCGCTTTCGTTTTCGAATGTCAGTGGTCATGATCTCGGGTATATGTATGTACTCCACCTACGTACGCACGCATGCGTGCGGTTTCTCTTTTCTTTTCCTTTGTCGCATCGATCCAGTTTTATGCTCAACTCTCGCATCGTGATGACTCGGACGACTGCTTTTATTCTCCATTCTAAACCACGATCAGATCCAGTCTATGCTCACCTAGAGGATTCGCCTCTACTGGTAGCATCGCGGTAACCTTTTATTCTTAATTCTCCTTTCTGGGACATGATCAGCGATCGGACTTGCTCCGAGTCCTCAAACCGAATTTTACGCGTACGTGCATACGTACGTACATCCAGTCCCCTATCCCACCCTGCAACTTCAAGCAACCTACTCTTTTTCGAATTTCTTCCCGCATCATATGCACATCCCATATCGGAAAACAACATATTGAAAACCCTCGGGGTCCTCGACGGCTCACGGCTCACGGTTCACAGCTCATGGTCCTTCGTTATGCTATGTTATGTTATGTTATGTTATGTTATGGTATGGTATATCCATGGGTGCATGCAGCATCGGAACGCGGCCTTTTTGTTCGACCCTTTTGGGCTTCTGACAGTGACTTATCGCAGTCTTCAGCCTGGGATTTCTCGTCAGTCTTTGTTCGACCTTTTTGGGTTGCGTATCTTATCGCACCCCGGGCCTGCGTTTTTTTGGTTTTGGGGGGAGAGTCGGGAGGCTTCGGGGACTGCGCGTGATTGGTGTAGTCCTCTGATGCTCTGAATCCCCTAGCCTCCCCTAGCGCCCCCACTGGATTTTCATCGTTTCCTATCCTCACGTTCGTTCGGACCGAGTGTGTATTATAATGTCGATGGGTAATCCGAGGTGACCTTATTGCCATATTGAAGACCGAATATCCCGTACTACATATACCCCATCCCGAATATTCCGGTCGTATCAATGTGGTAGTGGGAATGGGAATGGGTCGTGTGGGCTTGTCAATGGTTTTTTTTTTGCGAAGTGATTCAGGTGGGAAGGATGGATCGTACAGTCGAAGATCGTCCGAGACTCCGTACGGGTGCGGGTGCTCCCATTGACAGTGCTTCGTGAACACTGAATATAGTTGAGTCTATGTCTCGATGAGCCTCGTCTGTTCTGTACTATTCTAATCGTATACTTGACTAACCACTAAACATACCCCATATCTGACTCAGAAACTTACCCTCTTCGAATTCTTCGTGCCTCGTCCTTCCTCGTCTCATCTCGAACATAGCCTGTATATCCGAGTCGTCCCAAATATAACTTTGACTCAGACGACTCTTCCCTCGTACTTATTCCCGCCGTTGAGATCTTGAGAGCGGATAAGGAGCTTACTGTTACTGTTAGCTGAAGATAGAAAGGCACGCGAAGGCCGGTTTCTTTCTTTCTTTCTTCCTTTCAGGTTTGTTACGTCTCTTAGACTGTGCGTCCGCCGATCACTCCGACTCCCGACCCCCGACTCCCCAGCGACTCAAATACAGTCACGGTCACGCTGCTCATTGCTTGAAGCTTCTTCCTTAGACCTTCCTTCCTTTGTTCTCCTTTCGTGGGTTCGAGCCCACAACATGCATGTGTGATTTACGTACATCCATTCTTGATCCTTGATCCTTGATCCTTGCCTTAACGGCCGCTGTCCCACTCTTCGTATCTTCTCCCTCCGACTTCCCCTGAACTCGGACTCACACAATTGCAAGCGCTCATGCTCATACATGCACGCACGCAACTTAATATAAGTTAGAACTTAGGGTTATAACGGGATGTAGTTGAAGCAGAAAATAACTTACATTCGACGTTCCGAAGTCGAGCGCTCCGAACTCTCGCCGGAAGTCGTATCTCTCTCCTCCTCTCGCTCTCTTTCTGTCCAATTCAACCCAAGCAAAAACATCTCAAGTAAATATAGTCCTTCCGAGCCTCCGAGTGTTTCGCAGCGCTCGCGGCCGACCCTTGCGAGCCTTTCTTATCTTTCTTCACTTCGGCTTCACGCTCAAGCTCTCTATCTCATCGTTTGTTTTTTCTTCACGAGCTCCGATTCTAGCCGTGACGCCAATTTAAACAAGACTCAACAAAAAAGGTCAAATAAGTGAAACCACACACACATACAACACTTACACACATACGACATCTAAACGCCCACCCTCGCAAACCCAAACCGTGACATTTCGCGCCATCCCGGGCGGGATGATAATGCCTCAGATAAGCGGACGTTTTGTCCTTGAGTGTGTACACACATAGCGCGATAAGCACTCGGAGTCCTAGCCTTTTCGCTCTGAATCGGCGCTTGTCAATAATCATTTGCTGACGAACCGATGCGATAACCTTCCCGGTCGGTAGGACGGTGCGACTGGTCACTTGTGCAGTGATAGTGATGATTGTTGTGGTAGTTTGTCAGCCTTGGCTTTATAACCTCGCATTGTTGGACTCTGCTTAACGCTCGGTCACTCCTTTCCAGAGGACCCTGCGTATGAGTGATACATACATCGGTGGATTACAGTAACTAGTAAGACGTCGTGCGACGATAGTCACAGTTCGCTCAGTGTGTCGAGGCGGCGTGACGTCATGCGGGGATCTCAGTTGACCGTGACGTGGTCTAGGATCGACGACGTCAGTTTCAAGCCTTCAACGAGGAACTGGAAAGAATTTGTGTGCAGAGTCTAGATGGTGCGGAAGCATGCATGCACATACTACGGTCGACGGGGTGTGTTCTAGGTCCGAGAGAGAAGAGAGAAGAGTAGCGATGATGCGTTGGTGGTGGTGGTGGTGCGCAGGCACGGTTGGTATGCTGATCATGACGCTCAGGAGGATGGTATGTACTAGGTACGCACTGACTGCATTCTTCTCATGAAAATATGGGAATCACTCAACGTCAGCGACGATCTCCAAGGAACGGTGTAGATAGACAACACATAGATACAGAGGATCATGACGTCGAACGACGTACCCAACCTCCTTTATCTCACACATAGCACTCAGGTTCTTGAGCTCGGCGGCAGCAACAATGTTTGTTGTATGGAAGGCAAAGGCACAAGTGGCGAGTCGTGTGGCGCCCGAACATAACATAGCGCCAGAGGAACAGCTAACCGAGAAGGTTCGTAGCCTCGTGTTTCTGAGTTGGCCGCCCTCCCACCTCGATGGCGCCAATCAGAGAACATTTCACAGCCCCTGGCGTCTACTCCAAGAGAGAGAAAAAAATTGAAGCAAGCCGAACGGGTAGATCAGGCAGGTACATACATACCTTCCAGCGAAGACTCGGACAGCCGAAAAAAAAAACTGATCAGAGCGGAGAGCCGTCCAAGTCGTAGCTCTCGTCTCTTTCAAAATCTCCTTGGAGCTGTGCTTATTTCTGTCAAAGCGTCAATCCGGGGTCAAAACGGACCCATCAGTGCATACCCGGCTCATGAATCATGAGTTGTTCGCCTGTTTCGCCGTGTGTGCGTGTAGGGTGGTGATGTTTTGATTTCAACAGAGGCCTCAGGCCTGCCTATCGACGAGTGTGGCGCAAGACATGGCTGTATGCTGTGTAAGCGTTATGGTATCACGAATAGTAATCAGAGGCTCCAAGCTTATGAGAAGATGAACAAGCGGGTTTGGGATATTAGACACGCCTTTCAGGGATCAGACTCCGTTACACCACACACGCCGTTTCGCCGAGGGAGGGAAGGCGCAGATACGGGTTGACTGAGAATGGCGAGAGCTAATTCGCAGCCAGACAAGTCCTGTTAGTAATCGTCTAGCTCCTCTATCAGGGATTTTGAGGAGGGACCGAACCAGTTCTTACTGCAGTCTGCAGCTGTGCCAGACACCGTCCCCGGCCACACCAGCACGCAACTTATGTGGTGGAAGCGCAGTATCTTGAAGGTACGTATACGGCGCTGTCTTGACACCGCAAAGGTATGATGAGACCCCAGGACCGCACCAGACCCTAAGAATATTGGGGCGGAAAGATGGAAGCCACATCCTGCCTATCTGTGCGTGGTGGCGTGATATTCACACCACACGAGGAATAAGCGTTTCACAAAAGGCCAGTGATGATGCTAGACCCTCTACGCCACACCACGCCATTCCACCCTTCCATTGTCCTTATTCCAAAGCCAATCCGCCGACAAGCGTCGAGGTCATCCGTCGATCTGGGGAACCCGATCCACGGTGCTCCATACTGTGAAGGTCCTCCGCCCAGATCTCGGCAAATAAACGGCTGCACATAAATGGCTACGCCCAAGCCAAGAATCTTGGAGAAAAAGAATCGATGATCAGTGCGGCCGGTGACTCTTTCGGGGACCCAAGGCCAGTCGTGTCCGTTTAGTACCGACCCGCACTCGTCAATTTACATACGAGGTCGATGAAGGATATACGTCCGTCGTTCGCCGAACCGATAGTTCTCGAGTCACCAGACAACATATCCATAGGACAAAATGACCCTCTTCGTGCGTGCGAGAACAAATGAAGATACGACGTCGGACTGTCGGCGTATATACCGGCGGTTTCGAGTGATCTCCACCAATTGCGAGCGAGCGCAGCAAACAAGCTGCAGAGAAGGCAAGAGAGGTTCTGGGGGCACGAATCCAGACTGCGAGGGTGGTATAGATCACCGGTGAGGTGCTCTACCCCAGATCCTCAATGCTCTCTTCATACCACAGTCGCGGGAGTTTGGGGGCGTTCGTGGAATGAACACCCGGTCGCCTCGAGAAGGCCAAGAAGGACGTCTGAGCAATGCAAGAGCAATGCTGAAAGGACTGGGCGGTACCTCGATCCTGTGTAAGATTCTCACCAAAAGGTCTCTCCATTCCTAGAAGTTGGTCGTGTGTGATAGCAGTCTATAATGTTCGCGATGGGAGGCAGGGTGGGGAAGATGAGAGTTGTCCAAGAGATGTCGAGAAGTTGAACTTGGGTCCCGATCTTCGTCACAGCGGCTTTCAAAACGATAGATAGCCCCAATATTTTATGAGTGCGCCAAACACAATATAGACTCGACCAAACACTCGCTCTTTGGGGCAATGGTATCCCACGCAAGGCCGTTTTGATGCTTCCCTTTGACAACGGACAGAGTTGCGAGATCTTCTCCCGCAGGATCGGGAGTTGTTTGGTTCATCTATATTGATGTTTAGTGCACTCGCGGAAAGTCGAGGGCTATCTATCGATATGAAAGCCGCTGCAATGCTAGGGACCGGCAATCTCCGCTCCTCGCGTTACGTAAATAGCTGTCCGGAGTCCTTTCCAAGACCTTTGTGGCGTTCGAGCTTCTTTTCCTCCTCCACATTCGCCTCCTGTTATTGTCTATCTTGTCAGGCTCTCTCCTTTTCTTGCGTGCATACCTATGAGCGCACAAAACTGTTTGTAAATTTCCTCGGAGCTAGAGTGTTCGTTGACTCTATCATAGGGCTCGGAAGCGAATATGTCCATCCCAGAGCTCAGGTCACCTAGCGCTCGATAAACCAGCCGTCTATATTATTCATTTCTGAGGATCCTAGTTGACCTCAACGCAACCTTTCGTGTGTTCTTCTGTCTCTCTGGGATACCTTCGTGCACGTACGACGATACCGGCGGCCGTCTTGCAGCCTGACTTCCGTCATGTTCAGCGGAAGTATCTGTCTTGTTGATTCCGCCCTTGACTTCCGCCGGTGTAGAATTGCCTAGATATTTTTATTCTTCCTCCTGCCTTGTTCAAAAACCCTTGTTGGACGATCCCTTGTCCGATGATCCATCGCGTGCGGCTTCTCATATGCATGTTATCCTATTGATATTTTGTGACAGACGATCATCCTCGCCAATTCGGACAGAACGTCTGTCAAACTACTGGAGAACAAACAATGTCTCACTGGAAAGAGACATAGCTGTAGGATGTAGGCTCGCCGGCCAGGTAGGTCATCGTCGATCTTGCGCTTATTTTCTGGCTAAGCCATCAAATGCTGACTTTTTTCTTTCTTCCTTTGCATTCCGCACAGTAGTTTTGTCACGATCAACATCCGCCGCTCGCATCGGTGACGATGGTGCGCCACACCCGCTGCCCTGCAAACCGAGCACGACATTCCTGCGGGACGGCAGCTGCGTACTGTGGCACAGTTGAACTTTTTACTTCGGGCACCGGTTCAAAACTTTCTTCAAGTCACTTGATGTGCCCTCCATCCTGCAGGTGTCCGAGGGTCTCTATCCAACTTGTACCTCACTTATGTGGTTCGGCGTGCTTGTCTGCCGAGCACTGTTTGAAGTTGGCTGGGCTGCACGGCCTCACCGCCGCAGGAGACAAGAGGTGAAATATTTGTTTCTGGGGTCAGGTTGGGCGAACTCATGACTTGTGGACATTGCGGCTCCACCGTTTGAGAGGCCTCAGTCGGTCTGGACGTTTGCGAGAGAGGCACTGGATTCAACGTAAATTCACGGAAGGTCTGCGTCCCAGTAGCAAAGGTCTTGGGACCTCATCAAACGTATCCTACTTGACATTTTCGACGTTTGCCGCCGGTGAATCAGGAACCATATTTGAACAGCTGACCTGTCTCTGGGATCGACATGGATTATTATGTGCCACAGGAACCTAATGATATAATTAGTGGCGGGCGTGTAGAGTATACAGCCGTTTGCATATGAGATCGGAGTGACGCGCGGAGAAAAAAATGGCGTGCCTCAGCCAAACAAAGCCATAAACGGCAGTCCACTTCGGCGCGACTTCGGCAGGCTTGTGTGGCGAACGAGTCTGATACTCAGCTCTGCTTCGTCGTCGTTCTGCAATTGCTCGCGCTCATTGCTCACTAGGCTGGAGCTCGTCGAACATACGCTGACCGGACCAAGACCAGACTCCTCAATCCGCCTGGGTTACTCATTGCTCGTCACCAACTCCACACCTCTTCAAGTCCTCTTGCAACCTCCATGCTCATAGGCACTGGTGAAAGATACAGGATTTTGTGATGACGGATGGAAGCAATCGCAGGAGTTCAGATTGTCGGAAAATTGTCAGATGGCTGACATAGAAATCTCTGTGAGTCGCGTTTCCGTTTTATATGCTTTGGTTTCTTGCCTGTGTACATTCGCGGCGAGCACTCATGCTCATACAGCCGCCGTTGCGGTCGAGGTTCCCCCACTCTTCGTACGAGCTCCATGGTTTTTGCTCCCACGAATCTTCAGATCAAGCATACGACATCTGGACACTTCCCTGTACGACGAATTCACCTCTCTTCAAACAGTCCCCTCTTGAATGTACTTCTGTCGGATGCCCTTCATCTCATTACATTCCGAACATCACTACTGTATCTAGCTCATTTGTCTACAGTTGCATCTTCCCTTGGGAACTACGGCTCGGCACTTTCAAGGTGCTCAATGCTTGGTTGCGGAGTCTATGGCCGAGTCCGCACATCTGTCGAGTTGACCAGTCGGCGTCGTTTCATGCGTTCTGGTATACCCTGTAGTAGCCGCTACGTGTCTCTAAGCTGCATGCTCGCTTTGCCGACATAATACACTTATTTTTCTTACAATAAGATACCTACGACACATAGAGAATTGTCGAAAGAGACCCAAAGAGCCAAATTCCTTGTGTGCCACTGCCGAAGTGTGCCGAGAAGGAGTGCCATTTATGGCTTTGTTTGGTCGAGGCGCGCCGGTTTTTTTCTGCGCGCATCACTCCGATCTCATATGCAAACGGCTGTAGTACCTACGCCGGCGGTACCTCACCACCCTGTTTACCTCCGTCCAAGCTCCCCAGCGCCGCCGGACTGTCCGCTCGCCCTGAATGTTCAATGGGGTGTCTGAGGGTCAATTCTCCGTAGGGTTTTGAGACGAGTTGTCTAGGTCGTTATTCGCCAGCACTGCATGGCGTTGAGGGGCTTGAGTAATATCCACGCAGGGTCTCTCCTTGCGCATGCGTGAGGAGCATCTCGACCTGGGAGACAGTTCACGCCGCGCAGATCCTGAAAGGGTTAACGTTATGTTCACCAACGTTCCAGAGACCAAAAAGCCGCTCGTTACCGCTTGAAAAATTCACCAGTGGCTCGTGCGGGTCTGGTAGAGAGATTCAAGCGCCGAAGACAAGGCAGGAAAAGCAGACACGCCCTAATCTCAATTACAAAGTAGAAAGCGAAGACGAAAAACTGGATTAGTGGACAGAAAAAGGCAGAAGGCAAACGACGAGAAAAAGTGCAGAAAATCCGACCGAAACAAATGAAATAAAGGGAAAAACTGTATGTATAGATACTCTCCTGGGCCACCTCCGCACACTCTCCACCTTCTTTAACCAACGACCAAGGGACAATGTCCAACGTCACATCCCAAGAAACGCTATGCAACCATCTCACGAGCGTCTCCACTACTCGCAGCAGCGACGGCAACGACCCCATCACCCTCTTCCTTCACCTCCACCTCTTCATCTTGGGCCTTACCCACACCATCACCAATACCCCTGACATCACCAGAGCCGCCCTCTTCCCCACTTGTCCTCGTTCCTGTCTCAGGCTCCCCGTCCGCCACACCATTCATTCCCGCCCCTGGACCGGCCTCATCGTCCATTTCATCTCTCACATCCTCCATCTCCTCCGGTTCCTCGACAATTCCAGTGTCGGTCTCCGGAAGAGGTGTACTCGGCCTAGTCCCTTCTCCATCCTTCTCCGGGATCGGTGGTGGCGCCTCTTGCCCTTCGCCTGCTTCGCCCGTCGACGGTGCTGCAGCCGTCAAGTCCTCCATAGCATTCGAAGGCGTGAGCGTTCCCGAACTCCCACCAGGAACAGGCGAAGGTGCGAACAAACTCGCCGCACTCCCATTCGTAATCGTCGCATGCGCATCCTCCGGCCTCAACCCATTCGCGTACCCTGTCTCAACTCCAACACCGTTCCCGTTCCCATTCACGTACGGACCGCCCAGGGGACTAGGTGAATTAGGCCTCGGCGACGAAGGACGCGGTGAATTAGGTCTCGGAGAGCTCGATCTCGAATTCGGACGACTCGAGGCCGGACTCGCAGGTTTCGGTGGCGGCAGCGGCGTCGGTTCGATATTATCCATCGTAGGCGGGCTGAACATCGGACTGCTCGGCACAGGGATCGGTAATGCCTTCTCCGTCACCGTAGGCACGTTATTGTGCGTCGCTGTGTGCGACGTAGCCCTCGACAGCATCCCCTTGATCCTGTCGTTATTGAATATCGACGTTCGTTTGGCTGGGGCCACTCGCGGTGTCGAGGGTTCGTTGAGGGAGATGTTCGAGGGGTGGGGGTGGGAGTAGATGGCGTTGCCGTTGCCGTTGTTGGTGCCGTTGTTATTGGACAAGGAATGGTTGGCGCTTGTGGGGAGAGGCGAGAGCGGGACCGCGGCGCCGATGAGTGGTTTTTCGGACACGACGGTTTCGAGCATTCCGGTAGGTGCGCCTACGTTCTTGAGGGCCGAGAATTTGACGTTGAGGTAGTGGGCGTCTGCAAGCAGGCTGTATGCGGTAAATCTTTGGTTAGAAAGCGAAACATATGAGGGGTAGACCGGGGGAGTGTGATACGTACCGTTGCTTGGATTCTGGCGTCGGAAGCTCAATCTCCGAGTATTCCTCCGACAGTCGATGGTTGATAGCAGCGAACACTTGCGACATCACGTACTAAACCACATCGTTCGTTCATCAGCCAACGCCTCCTCCCCAAACAAACCGACCGAAAAAAACACTCACCTCCACCACCGCACTCGCCAAATACCTCGAAAGCACCTTATGCAGCGTGACCGTCTCCTTCACCAACAGCTCCATATAATCATTAACCTGTTTCCCCGCTGGGCCCGGTCTGTCCCACTGCACGGCACGCAGCGTCTTGATGTGCGCCGCGAGCCGATCGCCCATGATCGCGATCAGCTTCGCGTGGATCTCGTTCTGGTGCTCTTGGTAGTCCCGCTTCAGTTTATCGAACTCGACGAGCATGACGGCTTGTTTAGGGTTTAGATGTCGGCGGAAGGTTTCGCGGATGTAGGGGATGAGGGCGATCATGATGGAGAGCGATTGAGAGGCGAGGGCTGCGTATAAGATCGAAGAAAAAATCAGTCACAAGATCAACATAAACCCTGGGTGTGCGTCTACTCGCGCGGCTACGGATATTGTAGACAGTGTGGTAGAGCAAAGCAATAACTCGAAGTAGCACCTTGCTTTCACGGCGCAATATTGACCGACCGCTCATAAAAAAAAGCAGTATAAATGCCTTGCGCTGTCGACGTAGCACATCCGTCCACCACGTTAGCCTTCTCGGCCTACAGCACAATAGGACGCCGCAGACCAGATCCAAGCACAGACAGGAAACATATCCTGATCATGCGAAGAGACATTTCGTTTCACCTCCGCTCCACCAATCACACCAGCCAACGAAGGGTGCTCGATCCAAAATTCCTCCCCTCTTAAAAAAATCCAACGAAAGAAAGAAAACCCACCCAAATGCTTCGCCGTAATATTCTTCAACCCCGCACTCCTCATCGCCCCCGCGCCCAGCACCACCTGACAAGTCCTCGAATTAAACGCCTTCAAAAACTCAATAATCCTCCCCATCGCGTCCGTCGTCAATAGACTCAGATTGACTATCACTTTCAGGTAGTCTGTGACTAGCTTCAGGGTCTCCTGTGTTGCCGAGACGGCGAAGTAGGGGCGGTCTTCGATTTTGAGGTGTTTAGAGGGAGGTGAGGAGGAGGTGGGGGGTGGGAGGGGAGAGGGGGGACGGGGGGAGGTGGAGCGGGGGGAGGAAGGACGGGAGCCGAAGCCGTCTGTGTGGGTTCCTGGGGCAAGGGAGGAACCAGGCGAACTCGGTAGATGATTAGAGGGCGAACTCGGTAGATGGTTGGAATTGGCAGAGGAGGAGGAGGAAGAGGACGCGGAAGAAACAGGCGGCGTGAGTCTGAGCACGAGATCGCGCGGGTCGTGCACGGCAGCATCGACGAGAAGGTCCGCTATTCGTTGGATGGGCGAGGTCACGTCCGCCGGGGCCCATTGTTCGTCTTCGACTAGTTTGGCGGATTGGGATATTCGGGATTGGTGGAATGATTGGAGGAAGGATTTGGCCTGTGCGTAATGCCTCAGAACATCAACAAAATAACAGTGGGAGGGGGGGAGAGGGTCGAGATGTGGCGTACCTGTCCAACGACGACACCTCGCAAGCCGACGATCATCCTTCTGCAGATGACCTCGCACCTAACCACGAAACTCCAGCTCTCATTAAACAGCTCCACGAACTCCTGCAACTCCAACTTCGTATGCTGTTCCGCTCTCGCCGAAAGTAACTTCGAAGACAATATATTAGCGAGTTCAGCCGACGAAGAAAGAATATCGAACAAGTTGTCTTGCAGGACTGAGATGTCTGCTGGGTAGTCTGATGGTCTGTGTTTTTGGAAGGTGAGAGGTGAGAGGTGAGAAGCGAAAGGCAAGAGGTGAGAAGCGAAGGGCAAAAGGTGAGAAGCGGTAGGGCAAGAAAGAGAAGGAGAAGGAGAGCGACGTACAGGCGACTGTCGAGGAGTTCGATGAGGACGCTGCTCGAGGCTTGGAGACCTTCGATGCATCGGAGAAAGCTCTTGTATATCGAGCGAAGCAAGTCCAGGAACTGCACATGCGACATCTTCCTCACTTCCTCTACCCATCTGAAAAACCAAAGCACATTCAGTAGCTCGCCTCGAAAGGTAACAAAGAGGGTGGTCTTACGGTCGTTCCGAAGACGCCTTCAACGTCGCCTTTGGATCCTCGTCCTCCGGATCGAACGTCGCTAGATGCTGCACCGAGCCAAACCTCAAACTCCACACGATACACGGAACACCAAAAACACGGAACACGTACCCTTCTAACAACCCCCTTCACCTCGCCCAACACGACCCCTCTCCACTCCCCCATCGTCTCCCTCACGCTCCTCGTCCTAATCAACCCATGCACCAACGGCCTCAACCGATCCCTCTGCTCCCCATCCTGATCCTGCACCTTCAGCTTCAGCTTTCCCCTGCCCTCTCCCTCCGTACCCTCCATTCCGTCACCAGCACCTGAACCACCATACACCCGCTCTACGAGATCGACCTTGAGAACGGCAACGACCTCGCCCATCAACGAGCCCGCGATCTCCATCGTCAATTCCTCCAATTGTGCAGGTAATGACCCGAACGCGACTAATTCTGCTAATGGCACGTCTGCCATTCGTTTCGAGCCGGGCGTTGGACCGGGAAGGGGCGTGAACGGGATTCGGTGCTCGTCTTCTCCTATGGGCGCGAGGAGGGTGAAGGTCCTTCCGTCGCTCGACCGTCTTACCGACGTCGCATTTCCATTGCCCTGTCCGTGAAGTTGATGCCCATGCTGTCCGTACGAAGGAGCGTCCCACATCGCCTTCAACTCCTCCACACAAGTCAACGCCTCCCCCCACTGTCCCGCCCCCACCAAACTCCTCGCAATCCCCACCATCTCACACACCCCCTGAACGACCCTAACCCCCTCCCTAACCTTCCTCACCCCCTCCAACCTCGCTTCCCTCCTAACCGCCTCTAATCCTTTCTTCGCATTATGCGTGTCGACGTCGAGGAGTTGCGCGCGTAAAGATTGGATGCGGGAAAGACATCGTGAGGATTCGGCTTGGAGGTCTTGGAGGTTCGTGAGAGCGGCGAAGAAGGGTGTGGCGCGGAGGGAGATTTCGTGGATTAGGTGTTGTTCGAGGGTGTCGGCGTGGTGGGAGAGTTTTTCGAGGAGGGGGAGGGAGTGTGAGAGGCTGGAGGGGTCTGTGGGGGGTGTTGGGGTTGGGGTTGTTGGAGAGATTGAACTGCGGGAGGAGAGGGGGAGGGAAGAGTGCGTTTCGGTGACGAGGCTGAAGGTCCTCGAGTCTCCGAGATTGAAGTTCGGGTCGAAGAAGACTTGGGGGATGGATGACAGAGGCGGTAATGATCTCGCTGCAGGCCGTGGTGTTCTCGGCGATCCGGACTGGGATCGTTCGTGGGATTGGGAGATGGAGGATGGAGAGTCGAGGTCAGGAGAAACGAGCTCGTCAAAGTCGAGTGTCGTGGCGGAGGAGGACGCTTGGAATTGCCCTTGCGTTTGTTGTGAGGAGGAGGAGGAGCCCGATGCGGCATTCTTCTGGAAACGGTCCCATTCTGGGGCGACGGCGCGGAGGTAGGCGTCGAAGTCTTTGCGTTTGACGCGGGGGAGGTCAGCGAGCGGGACGGAGGGCACGGCGGCGTGCGCTTTGGGAGGCGCGGACCGTTTGTGCGGGTTGTTCACCACGGTCGATATTGCTAGTTATCGAATGATTTACAGCGTCAGGTCGACTTACCTTTGTATCACCAAATAACTACGAGAGAGCAGGGAACTGACCATGAAAGCCATGCCGCGAACTGCTCCACTCGTTCGGCACGTCCTGCAACAGATTCGTCGTCGACGCCCCATAAATCTCCACCTTCGGCGTCGCACTGAAATAGTCCGCCCTGCCCTCTGTCGTCTCCGACACGCTGCCCGGCCCAGGTTTGCGCGATGCGGGGTCCCAGTTGAATCGGTATGCGGCTGGGCGGGCGGTCATGATATCTGGCAGGGGAGCGATGGGGCTGCCTGGTCTGGACGGGTTCGAGGTGTAGTCTGACATTGTGGGGTGGTATTTCCAGTTGATTTACAGACGAGAGAGTGAGCTGAGTGCGATGAGGGAGGGTATATATGCAGGGCTGCGCCGGATTCCAAGCAGAATTTCAAAGGTGAAGCGGCATGCAATGTGCAGACCAGACGAGCGACCTGGTTCAGTCCAAGACTCGATGGCTTCGAAGGGGGAGGGCAGCGAGAAAGGTGGCTTAGTCGCCGCTGATGATGACGGCGAGCGCGCTTTGGCTGTGTGAACGTTCGCGATCTCGTTCGTGTTCGTCACCGTCAGAGTCCGTCGGCACGTTCCATAATTGAAGCACGCTACAAATGGTTCCGTAGTACGACTACGAATTCGATTCTTGAACACTACAAACATGTCGTAGCCCCTCTTCTCTCCACTTCTTCCACTACAGCAATAATGACCACAACAGCCTCCCGCTCCCCCTCCTCCCTCCTACAGCTTCCAAAACCCCTCGCCAGATTCTTCGCCCTCTTCCCCCTAATCGAACACGCACCACAACCCGTCCCAAGCAAACGTCGCATCTCCGGCCCCACGCTCTGGATCCACCCGCCGAAGACAAGCAACGACCTCCTCAGCGCCGACGTCGAGTGTCTGAAATGGCAGGCGCATATTGCATTGCGTGGCCTCACGGACGTGCAGGTGAGATCGGATGTTAAGGCGGAGGGGGCGCTGGGCGGGAGGTTACCGAATCTGCAAACGCCGAGTGTGTTGACTGCCGACGAAGATGGGGACGGGGACGGGGACGTGGATGGGGAGATATTACCGGCGCATAATATCGCGGCATGGATCGATGAGAGGGTCGGTCTAGTCGAGGGCGATGAGTTGGAGGGATATAGTTCGGTCGAGACGAAGGATGAGAGTCATGCCTGGGTTGCCTTGTTGGAGGGCGACGTTCATGCCGCACTCGTACGCGTTCTACTTTGACTGTGGCCCAGCATCCTTCTACTTTTTGCTCATCGTCATCGTAGGCACTAGCCCAACCATCCCCATCCTTCTTCTACACCACAATCCTGCAACTCCCCGCCTCGGGATCCCCAAGACCCGTCGAAACACTGCTCACGCCTCCGCCAGCCCCGCTCACAGGCTTATCGTCCCTCCTCCCGCCGTATGGAGCGCGTATACCTGTTAATGCTGTGAAGATGAGGTATCATGATGCTGTTGCATCGTTGAGCGAGAGATTGGGGACGGATAGGTGGTTTTTGGGCTCGAGGTATGTTCTTTCTTTCTTCTGTTCTTCGTCAGAATCCAGTGTGGCACCGGACGTGTTGTGGCCCACTTCCTCTTCTCTCCACTCCCCCGCCCGCATCAACTCAAAGCTAACCCCCACTTCTCATCCCCCTCATTTCCCCTCATTTCCCTTCCTTCCACGCTCTCACGGTCCCCAGCTCCCCAACAGCCCTCGACGCCCTCGCATTCGCCTACCTCCACACCCTCCTACATACGCACGACGACCTGCGCATCGAAGTCGCTAAGCGCGTTAATCTCGTCACTTGGGAGCGGAGGGTGTATGAGGCTGTTAGGGGGGCTTTTGTGCCGTGTTGAGGGGGCGACGTGTGAGTGGACGTTTTATGGTGTTTAACTCGGAGGACTGTCACTTTCGGGTGGTTGGGTTTAGTGTTCCGATGTTCGAGTGTGTTACAGTGCGTGAATCCGGTTGCTTTTGTCTATTCGTTAAGTATCACCGACCTCAGGTCTAAGTATTGTAATATACGTCATGATGCATCTATGCACTCCTTCGGCTCCTCGCAAGGCACAAGGGTATCTATTTCTGAGGTCTCGGGATGAGCGAGAATCTTGGTTCGTTGCAATTGCTTCATCGCCTTTCCAGATGCAGAATTTGAGGATTAATATTATGCGTGGTGGTTCGAGTGGTAGCATGCTGTGAAAGATGGGGACTGTCTCGGTGTGTTCATTCGTACTATGGCGCTTTATCCGTTCTATGGTTGCTTCTTCGCTTGGGGTCATTTGAGGCCATTGCTACTGGGCTCAGGATACATCGGGAGCCTGACTCCGCTGAAAGCATGATGAAATGTCACTCGACTCGATGTTCATCTCTAGACACTCTCAGCTATGCATCATTACTTCGAATGATCCATTGTCACGGCTTTCACGGCTAAGACTCTGAGGCTGTAAGTGGGCATAGCACTCGTTTAACCCGGCTCTTCTCTCTTTCCAATCCCATGTTGCAAATTCCAAAATATGGTAAGGTACTTAAGGTAAGGACTACTAGGCGACTCTGCGTGCATCAAATCTAACGGCTGCAGATCATAACTGAGCTCATCGTCGATGGCCACTCACAAATACCGTGACTTTTCTCTAGTCTCCGTAGCAGATCCTACACGGGATACTTTTCTCCATCCACTCGAGCGACCGTTCAGTCTTTCTCTGCCAGTGCGGGGTCTGTCATACTTAATATCAATCATCCGCACCCTGCTCGCTTAAAGTGATCAAGACAGCTCCTCGCCATTGTCCCCGTCGGCTATCACTTGCACGTACATTTTGCCTGATGCTGTCTCATTGATTCCCTATAAGTGAGGTAATCATTGAATGTAGACGTGCGTCAAGATGCGGCTGAGAAAAGAAAGAGAAGGGATGTATGATTGATTGTCCAACGGGAGGAAGGCTCGGAGAGAAAGTGCACAAGTAGCATGTAGGCGAGAGCGATGGGAAATGGACGGACGAGAGAGCAACAATTTTCGAGGATCAGTTTGAACTTTGCTGGCTGTTATAACTGGTGAATGTGATGTGACAGCAAGGGAACAAGTCCTGACATCGTACACGTCGGGACGCTGAAGTGCAAGTGATGGAGTCAGTCATTGAGCGTGCGACCGAAGACGTGAAACAGATCTAGAATTCATTTGTAGCTGGTCACAGAACATGGAATGTCCGAGTCGTACACGACAGGAAGAGCTGGGAGCGGTAACAGGATAAGTAAATTAGGAGTCACAAATACAGAGGAAGACCAGTAAATCTACAGTGTTGCATTCAGGACCTTGGAGGAGCGAAACAGTCAGTCCACGATGTTCCGTATTTAAAATGGGTAAAGTCAATGTAGACCTGCTCTCGGCCGAGGATGGCTCGACATCCGGGCCAATGGAGACTCTCTCGCAGCTGTGGAGGGACCCAGAGTATAAGCCCGTCATCGGGCCCTACAATCCATGCTCCTTCCCTAGATGTCCATCGTTCCCAATGTGCATTTATCAAATGACTCGGGTCTGCAATCTGTAGATATAAACATCAGAGCTATTGATAAATATATTGGAAAAGTGCATGAGAAGAACACAGGGCCACCTAAAGCACAGACATACCTTTGAACTACTACCCTGAGCTTCAATTCCACCGTCTTTGGAGCCTGAGACAACCTTCATGCCATCGGGCAAAAATGCTGAGGTGGTGACATAGTTGGTGGGTCCTTCAAATGGCTTCGACACCTCCTTGCCGCTCTCAACATCCCACACCCGGATCGTGCGATCAAAGGAGCCAGAGGCAATCTTTGTGCCGTCGGGCGAAAATGCGACAGAGTTCACGATGGAGGTGTGTCCATTGAATGGCTTCGACACCTCCTTGCCGCTCTCAACATCCCACACCCGGATCGTGTGGTCATAGGAGCCAGAGACAATATTTGTGCCATCGGGCGAAAATGCGACGGACCTAACAGACTCGGTGTGTCCTTCAAATGGCTTCAACACCTCCTTGCCACTCTCAACATCCCACACCCGGACAGTGCAGTCAGAGGAGCCAGAGACAATCTTTGTGCCATCAGGCGAAAATGTGACAGAGTTCACGATGGAGGTGTGTCCTTCAAATGGCTTCGACACCTCCTCGCCGCTCTCAACATCCCACATCCGGATCGTGCGGTCAGAGGAGCCAGAGACAATCTTTGTGCCATCAGGCCAAAATGCAACGGAACAAATAGAGTCAGTGTGTCCTTCAAACGGCTTCAACACCTCCTTGCCACTCTCAACATCCCACACCCGGATCGTGTGGTCATAGGAGCCAGAGACGATTTTTGTGCCATCAGGCGAAAATGCAACGGAACAAATAGAGTCAGTGTGTCCTTTGAATGGCTTCAACACCTCCTTGCCACTCTCCACATCCCCACAC
>NW_006763133.1:567557-568654 GCF_000264905.1 Stereum hirsutum FP-91666 SS1
CTCTCAACATCCCACATCCGGATCGTGCGGTCAGAGGAGCCAGAGACAATCTTTGTGCCATCAGGCCAAAATGCAACGGAACAAATAGAGTCAGTGTGTCCTTCAAACGGCTTCAACACCTCCTTGCCACTCTCAACATCCCACACCCGGATCGTGTGGTCATAGGAGCCAGAGACGATTTTTGTGCCATCAGGCGAAAATGCAACGGAACAAATAGAGTCAGTGTGTCCTTTGAATGGCTTCAACACCTCCTTGCCACTCTCCACATCCCACACACGGATTGTGTAGTCAGCGGAGCCAGAGACAATCTTTGTGCCGTCAGGCGAAAATGTGATGGATAGGACATAGTTGGTGTGTCCTTTGAATGGCTTCAACACCTCCTTGCCACTCTCCACATCCCACACCCGGATTGTGTAGTCAGCGGAGCCAGAGACAATCTTTGTGCCATCGGGCAAAAATGCAACGGACTGGACACGGTTGGTGTGTCCTTTGAATGGCTTTGACACCTCCTCACCACTCTCAACATCCCACATCCGGATCGTGCTGTCAGAGGAGCCAGAGACAATCTTTGTGCCATCAGGCGAAAATGCAACGGACCAGACATCGCTGCTGTGTCCTTCAAATGGCTTCGACACCTCCTTGCCGCTCTCAACATCCCACATCCGGATCGTGCGGTCAGGGGAGCCAGAGACAATCTTTGTGCCATCGGGCGAAAATGCGACGGACTGGACACCGCCACTGTGTCCTTCAAATGGCTTCAACACCTCCTCGCCGCTATTGACATCCCACATCCGGATCGTGCGGTCAGAGGAGCCAGAGACAATCTTTGTGCCATCGGGCGAAAATGCGACGGACTGGACACTGCCACTGCGTCCTTCGAACGGCTTTGACACCTCCTCGCCATTCTCAACATCCCACATCCGGATCGTTTGGTCAAAGGAGCCAGAGACAATCTTTGTGCCATCGGGCGAAAATGCGACGGAGCTGACAGACTCGGTGTGTCCTTTGAAAGGCTTCGACACCTCCTCACCACTCTCAACATCCCACATCCGGATCGTGCGGTCAGAGGAGCCAGAGACAATCTTTGTGCCATCAGG
>NW_006763133.1:568674-775761 GCF_000264905.1 Stereum hirsutum FP-91666 SS1
AGAGGAGCCAGAGACAATCTTTGTGCCATCGGGCGAAAATGCGACGGACTGGACACTGCCACTGCGTCCTTCGAACGGCTTTGACACCTCCTCGCCATTCTCAACATCCCACATCCGGATCGTTTGGTCAAAGGAGCCAGAGACAATCTTTGTGCCATCGGGCGAAAATGCGACGGAGCTGACAGACTCGGTGTGTCCTTTGAAAGGCTTCGACACCTCCTCACCACTCTCAACATCCCACATCCGGATCGTGCGGTCAGAGGAGCCAGAGACAATCTTTGTGCCATCAGGCGAAAATGCAACGGACCAGACATTGTCGATGTGTCCTTCAAATGGCTTCGACACCTCCTTGCCGCTCTCGACATCCCACACCCGGATTGTGCGGTCAGTGGAGCCAGAGACAATCTTTGTGCCATCAGGCGAAAATGCAACAGAACAAATAGAGTCAGTGTGTCCTTCAAATGGCTTTGACACCTCCTCACCACTCTCAACATCCCACATCCGGAGTGTGTGCTCGATGGAGCCAGAGACAATCTTTGTGCCATCAGGCGAGAAAGCAACAGATAGCACAGGGTTTGGTATATGCAAGATCATATGCTTTCTCTTCCTACTCTCAAGTAGTTCAGCACAACATAGGAGTGTGTTTGGGAAGTGCTTCCGATACAGCTGTGTGATTTGGGAATGTGAGGGTGAGAAAGGCAGAGCAGAGATGTAAATGTGTGCAAGGCATCGGCTTATTGGCTCATTGAAGTCCATCAAAAAGGCCCTTGCATCCTCTAAGAATAGCAACAATGCTGGCATGGTCTGTGGTAAATTTCAAGATCAGAATGACCGTCTCAAACTGCATAATGAATATTGAGCTCACCTTCACCCGTAAGATTAGCTTTTGAATTCTAGCAGGACTACCAGCAACAAGGCCCAATGCACTCAGAACCTCGACCCAGTACAAGAACTTAGACTTCAGAACACTCTCCAAGCAAGGCCACAACTTTGAATCATATCCTTGCTCTGAGGCAATGGCATGCTCATTCCAAAAACGGCAAGCATAGGAAACATCATCTGGAATTGCCCTCAGTGTTTGATGTGTGTTTGGAGCCGATGAGGTCTGGACTCTGGCAACATCAAAATATAGTTGCGAGGACATTATGTCAAGACAGCCATGAGCAAGATCGAGGTGGGTCTCCACAACATTAACGAACCACGGATGTCTTCCTGATCTTTCCCGGTCGGTGAGGTAGTCTCCGAACGATGCGTGGTATGTTGTCAAGAAGCCGCGCTCATCGCGAGGAACGGACACCAAGGAGTGAATGTTTCCGACCGCTACACGGACCCGCCGTGGATTTATACGCAGCAAATTGGCCATTGAATGGACGGACAAGGTTTCAGCCACACAAATCACAGCCGAAAGACATCGCAAGAAATCCGAGCGCTCAGATGACTTAGGGGATGTATTGAGCACGGAGAGTGCACGTTCAAGGATGAATGTGTACATATTGTCTATCGGCCGAATCGCGAACGGGGAGCTGGGTAGGGCAGGATCTGTGAGTTCGTGAAGCCGTCCTTGGGGATCGTTGTCAGAGATATACTTGAGAGCAGTGGATGCAAAGATAAACAATCCGTCTGCGTGACGCGTGAGTATTTGGACCTGAGTGTCCGAGGGCCATTCGACAAGAGAGCCTCGCTCTAGATCGTTGTGAGCGGCGAGGGCGCTCAACTCGGTGCGGAGATAGAGCTCGATGTCCTTATGTATACTGTTCTCATCAACGTCTTGCAGACGAAGAGTTTTGGGGTACTCGATGGAAAGTGTATTTCGTATGTGGCGCTCGGGCCTGCTCGTGACAAGAAATTTTACTGGAAGATTAGGAGCATGCTGAAGGAGCAGACGTAGTATATTCTGTGTTGCTTTCGTGTCAGAGCACTCGTCCAAAGCGTCGACAACAAAGATCAGCATCGGTGCGGACACGCCATTGAGAGCAGCTTTGATCGGCTCCGATAGGAGTGTCATGAATTGATCGCGGATATCAAGTACGAGTTCTGCCTTAGCAGAGTTTCGTCTTTCCTGGGCATACGCAGGCCGCACAGATGCGAGATATCCCGCAAGTGAAGGGATAATCGACTTCACGTCCTCTCGCTTTTGGTCTCGTGAGCAGAAGAAGTGGCCGCCTAGAAGATCGTGACGGTGCAGCAGTCGCACAATAGATGCAGCGATGGTGCTCTTCCCAGTTCCGGCACCACCGCTGAGCCACAAGACGTGCGAGGCATCGCGTGACCTCGCCCAAGCGAGGAGATCCTGAAGAATTTCGACTCGGGTGCCAGGAAGGCACGCGTCGACATTAGGGATACCTTGGTATTTGCTGAAGTCGGCTGTGTATGCAAGTCAGTACGTACGTCGCAAAGCGTCCTGTTCGGAAATTTACCGTCATCAGCAAGCCCTTCCACACCCTAATCCATGAAGACAACAATCGGTCAGCTTCAAGATATAGACGACCGCGGAGCGGTCGGGTGCCCATCGGGCAGCGGCGAACTCACGCTTTGAATACTCTCTAGCACGCGTCTGTTGTTCATGACGACATCCAACTAAATAGCCACTCAGTGAGCGAGTCCGACAGTGACTGTAGGCACATCTGGCTCACTGTAAGTACGTCTATGGTGTTGGAGATCGTGCGAAGGGCCCGCGCGATTGTCTGAACATCGCTTTCAGCGTCAATGATACGCTTTGTAATGCCACGCTGGAGTAGACGGCGGATTTCGGCGTCCTGAGTCTCGATCGTGCTTCAAGAAGATATGTCAGAGAACGTATAGCATCAATACAGCCGACAGAGACTCACGCAGATATTTGGTCGATACGATGGTCCGGCGAGCTAAGCTTCTCATGCGAGCCCAAGCTCTTGCTCCTGTGGTCCTTGACGATCTTGAGCACTAAGTTGAGCATATCTGCGGCATCCTCAAGCTCCTCTTTCGCACCATGGACCTTCTGAAGAGGAAAGAGGAACATCAACGAGTCGCGCTCGGAACAACCGACGGTCTTGATACGCACATCAATGAGTTCAAGAACTGCCAGCAAGCCGCTGGTAGCCGTCTTCAATGGCGGGAACGCGTCTGAGAACTCCTTCACCGTACTCAAGATAGCCTTCAATGCCGAGAGCCCTTCATCGAGAGCCTTCGGGCGAGCGGGGATGTTTCGGGACTCAGAGCCCGAGTGAGGTCGTACGTCCGATGGCAGGAGTTGCAGATATGGGTTCGCAGAAGGTGCCGAGGGCGAAGGAGAGGCTGTGGGCGTGAGTCGACGGATGGTGGGGACGTGGAGTAAGGATTAGACCGTTTGTGGCGAGAGCAAAAGTTAGAGTGAGTTTATGCAACCTTGTAAGTGTGCGTTGACCCTTACCGCCATCATTGTGCTGGCCTATGCCCTATTACACCCGACAGCTCTAGTCAGCTTCCACTCAATGTCGAACTGTGAAACACGCAGCAAAAGAACAGTCTACTCACGATATGAAGCCTCTCGAGCACGTGCGTGCCGTCCATCGCCACATTCGACTATATACCCAATGAGCCAATGCGTTGGACGGACATCGCAAGCATATGCCGCTCACCGTGAGTACATCTAAGAGTTCCGAAAGGTGGCCAAGGGCCTGCGCAATCGTCTGAACATCGTTGTCAGCCTCAATGACAAGTCCTGTGACGCCATCATCCAGGAGGCGGCCGATTTCTTCACCCTGAGCCTTGATTGCACTTGTTGAAGAAACGAAGTCAGAGAGCAGGCGGGAAGGATACTATACTACCCAGGACGACGCACACAGAAAATTTCTCGTCAACCTGATCAATCAATCTACCGGTTTCATTCGAATGCGTGCTCTTGCTGTTGTGGGGCTCGAGGATCTGGATCAAACCGGCAAGCATATTGACGGCGACCTCCAACTCCTTCTTTGCACCTTTGACTTCCTAAAAACAGCAAAAAAACGAATCAGCGGGGGATTGGTAGTCTCCTACACAGACCTTTATAGTCATGACAATCGATCACTAGGGGATTGGCGAGATAGGCAGGAGATTGATAACGCACAGCGATGCGATTGAGAACGATCAGAAAGTCGGTGGCAGCCTTTTGTATGTCAGGACAGGCCTCAGAGATATTTTCCAAAGCACCAATAACTCTCTTCAATGCGGGGAGCTCCGTACTAAGAGCCAGCTCCGTACGATCTGCACTGGCAGTGGCCTGAGTTCCGAGGTTGGGAAGATGAATACCAGACTGTATGAGCTATTACGATTTGTTCGACACAGGTTGAAAATGAAAGAAAATATATGGTAGACGCAACTTGTGTGTTCGGCTCTGGGCTTGGATCACGTCCAACACAGCAGTTTAAGGAAAGAAAAAAATTTCTGGCTCTGCTAGGACCAGTGGGAGAAGGCCTGGGCACTTGGGGCATGACAGTTTGTGAAATGCAGTGAAGCGAGGTTCGTCGGGTGTTAGCAAGTTGTAGACAACAGCGACGGCTGGGTAGGAGGGCAGAGTCGATGGGTCTTATTCGATTGACGCCCAGTTGACAGATCGTGTCACACGGGTCGGCGTGGGGATGTTACTTTGGAGACAGATGATCCTCGCTTGCCCGGTTGAAATCTCGTCTACTCTGCCTTTGGGAGACTACTTAGGGGAGACTAGATAGGTGGTTCTTGGGCTCGAGGTACGCTCCTCTTTCTGTTCTTCGTCAGTGTGGCACCGGTTGTGGCCCACCGTTCTCTTCACTCACTCTCCCTCGCCCACACCAATTTCCCCACTTTTCATTCCCGATCCACAATCCAACGGCTCCCCAACCGCCCTCGACGCACTTGTCTTCGCCTACCTCCACACCCTACTGCACACGCACGACGACCTACGCATCGAAGTCGCCCGGCGCGTCAATCTTGTCACTTGGGAGCGGAGGGTGTATGAGGCTGTTAAGGGGGCTTTTGTGCGGGGGGGCGGGTCGTGAGGTATGCGGAGGGTCTGTCTATTCGTTAAGTATTGTGATACATGTTAGATGCGTCTTATGCACTCTCCTGCTTACCTCGACTCTTCATAAGTATCGGGCAAGGGGTCTGTATTTCTGATATTTCAGTTGAGCGAGAGTCTTTCTTGGTGCTTCACCGTCTCGGGCTCTCTTTTTTGTACTCGTGGAATTGGAATCTGCGAAGTGGTTTGAGCAGCACCAGACTTCTGAGAGCCTTCCTGTGCGGTAGACGACAGGGCTAACCTTCTGCCCAGGCCCCAGGCCTTCCAGAAGAAGCATTCATCATGTTTTTCCATCTCAAAGCTACGTATCCTCGTGCTTAAATGCAAATCGAATAATACAGAAAACACCATCATCTTCCCTTCCTCAGCCTGCAGTTCATATCAATCAGGATCATCGCCAGCGATAAGTTAAACCCTCGAGCTCGCCAGCATCTGAATCCGCATACTCACATCCCAAGGCCCAAGCAGTTTCTTTCGCTCCTGGGCCGCTTCTTCCAGCCTCTCTGACTGCACTAGTAGGCCACGTGTGCGACGTCTAGGTCATGCCAGATGCTCTTCCATAGGCGGCCGTGCTTTTCTAAGAGGAATCCTTCGTGGTACTCAGACGATGGGGTTTACCTTCCACGCGGGCCACACTGAAGTCCTCGAAGGCTTTTGTTAGTATAACGTTAATCAAGAATTCGAAGTGAGTACGATTTCCATCTAGATTGAAAGATACATATCCGCTCGTAGAACCCTTGTTAACATACAAATTGAGCAGTACGAAAGGGATGTCCGGATTTATCTGCGGCTAGAATCCTATCATTTCTCCTTCTTGTAGCTCAGTCTCAACAAGGATCGCATCGCCATGCAAAGCCAGTGTGCGATATACCCTCGCTAACATCCTCATACTCGAGTGCGTGTCCGCGTCCCAGATTCCAAGGAGTTTCTTCCGCTCCTGCACTACCTCTTCCAACAGGCCGCCGGCCTCTCTGAACTGCCTAAGGCTAATATGTGCGCCGGCGAGGTCGTGTATGCTCTTCCATAACGTATCGACGCTCTTGGAACCGGGAGGAGTCGTCCTCAGCCTGGCTTCTACCACCTGTGTGTATAGCAAGACGGCTTCTGCGTACACACCGTGCTGCTGATAAGTGCGTGCCAGGTCCTCCTTATTCGCTAACGTGTCCTTGTGGTCGCTACCGAGCATTCTCTCCCTCACACCTACTACTTCCGATAGGAGCCTCACGGAGTCGCCGTGCCTGCTTAAATGGACGTAGGCGGTGCCCAGGCCAGTCATACTCTCTTGGGTGTCGATGTCTTCGACACCGGGGTTCCGCTTTCTCTCCTCGACGACGTCCTCCCATAAAACTGCCGCCTCACCATAGCGATGAAGTTGGAACAACGCCCGTGCGAGACGATCCTTACTGGACAGCGTATCAACATGATCGAGGCCCAGCACCTCCATCCGCCTCGCCACGACTTCCCGTAATAATTCCACAGCCAACACACTCTGGCCGAGCTCCATATACACCGCCGCCAGGAAATGTGCGCTCCTGAGTGTGTCGACGTGGGAGATCCCGAGAACTGCCTCCCTGCCTTCAACGACCTCCTCCAGGAGCGCGGCCGCTTCTGTGTGTCGATGCAGATAGTTCGTGTATACCGCCGCCAGGGCGTGTTTTGTCCGCAGACTATCCTGATCCTTTGGGCCCAGGACCGTCACAATCTCCTCGTAGAACTTTGCCGCCAGTTCGTAGCGGTGGAGACGTCGCACGTACAGATCGGCGAGGTGTTGCTTCGTTTGGAGTGTCGCTGGATGATGCGCTCCCCATTGTTTCATGTTCGACGCGAGCACCTCCTCGTATAATTCCGCGGACTCGACGTGGCGGCCTAGCTTCGCGTATACGACCGCGAGGTGGGACGTGCTGTCCACGGTGTCGACATTATGCGGTCCTAAGGTCCTCCGTCGCAGCTGGACGACCTCCTCAAACGTGATCACAGCGTCCGTGTAGCGCCCGAGCGTCGCGTAGACGCCGGCGAGGACGTGTATAGACCGCAATGTCTCGCTATGTGTGTGACCAAGAACCCTCTTTCTCCCATCCACGACTTTGGTGATGAGCGCTAGCGCCTTGCTGCTCGCCTTGTGTTTTGCGTACGAGGTGGCGAGACGATGCATGCTGTCGAGAGTATCGATATGGTTCGCACCTAGGACTTTCTTTCTCCGTTCTACTATCCCCTCCAACAGCACTATATCCGTATCCAGACTGATGGCTGAGGACGATGGGATGTTGACAGAATTAAACCTGTCGCTGGCCGACGTCGACGCCACCTGGACCATGGTCGATATTTCGGGGTACCGCAGACCTTCAGATAACGAACCGTCAGGATAAGTCCCACAATTATTCACATAACACTTACTGAACGGTAGAGACAGAGGCCTTCCACAGAGTGTGCTCGAAGGGAGATCTCGAGTCCGGTGTCATGCTTCAGCACCTTATATTTAGCTCCCACACGGGATCGAGAACCTCAGGCCTCAAGGCTTCAAGGCTTGCGGGCCGCTTGAGGCGTATGCATGTCGCGCTTGACGGTCTGTGGAATGCTATATTCGGGAACTTGAATCTTCGTGACTGGATAAGACGGTAAAGCTAGCTTTTAATGACGAGCTTCCGAGGTCGAAAGAACAGACCAACTTCCTAGGCGGTGATCGCAAAGCGGTCAAGAATAGTGTATTGCAGGAGCAGCGGATCCGAGAGAACATGATACCAACACACCGTAGTAAAATCATAGCGACGAATGGAAGAGCAGTCTACGTAGAGGTATGAGCATCTTCGTCGCGAATAGGTAGCTATCAGTGTACACCAGTCTCACATCGCACGACTTCTAATAACAATGGTTGAGCGACACGCCACACGAATCTCATTACTCCAAGGGCGTTGACCTCGAGGCCCTCTAGTTGAGGTCATTGACTTTTTCTGCTCGATTTAGCGGATCGTTTGACCTGGTCTCCATTCGCCACCGCCACACAATCTGCTGTCTGGTTCGACTTCACCTGTGGCCCCGTCGACTCTTTGGGTTTCGAAGACCCAGCGAACCGTTTCTGCAGAGCAGCGATCATCTTCGTAAACCTGTAGAGTGGGGTGTTAGTATTCGGGCAAAACACCTGTGGCACAGGGCAAGCTGACCAGAACCAGTTGAGGAACTGGAGCACCACATTCCCTACGCCGTAGAAGAGCGCGATAAAGAATGGTATCTGGTGATGGATAGCTCTCAGGGTGTGGAAGAAGCGGTAAGACTATTCCACAGAATGCAAGTGTTAGCAGATATGACGTATAGCATGACCAAGGAGAGTGGCGAGGGAGCGAAGTGAGCGTAGCCCCAGGTCAGGCCGACGAGGAGACGTACCATTATTCCGCCGTAGACTAGTCGTGTGCCAGCAAATGTGCCGAGAAGGAATACGCCATTGATCATCTGTGCGAGGGAACCTGTATTTCCTGTCTTGTCTATGAACCTTTTCGACGTGGACATCAATGTTCAGTGTACGTGTACGTGCCCTAACATCGCGGCCTATAGCGAGCAGAAACGCCTACCAGTGGATGTTAAGGAACGGTGTACTTCTGCATAACCAAGAAGCAGGCTTGGTTAGAGATCTTTGTGTCATGGAATGAGCAAAATGAAGAATTAAACGGACATTTCCCACAAGAGGAACCGTGCGCCATAATATGCCAAGAAAGGTCTCTGTCGTAGGCTCGATTAGACTTTGAAGCTTGCCGAGAGTAAAGTTGACTTGCAAAGCTGAATAAATAGATGCCTAGACAAGCAAGAGCTATGCGGCCAAATGAGACGACGTCAGCACAGTTGCGACACCGCACGGATTGTGGCCTGACATCATCGTGCATCACTCACCGTGGACTGTGAACCCAATGTCCTCGTAGTGGATCAGGGATTCTACGCTGTCCCAGACGAAATATCTTGGCACATGGTCAACGTCAGGCCAAGATCATGTGGAGAAATTCAAGAGTGAGACGCACCCGCTAGAAATGGCGTATAACTTTGCGACGCTATCGTCCCATCCAAACGCGCGGTCATGGTCCAATGCCGGGACATCGAGAGATCTAAAGGCTATCGGGACAACAAGAAGAGAATGGAACATAGACACGACATGGGTAGTCCTGCGCCAGTCGAGAGGATATAATATTGTATTTTGCGAAATGTCCGGTACGACCATAGGCGTAGAAAGTCATGGAAAAATATAAAAAGATGAGCCACGAACTAGAGTGTTGGAGATGAGGACAAGCTGACCACCCATTCTTCGCCCTCCCATTCAGTTTCTCCCACTCGTCCTTCCCAACAATCTTTCGACAGAGGGCCGGTGCCAATCCATACTGGATAGCCGTCCAAGAAACATAGGACAGCAAAAGAGTGCCTATATGAGGTTGAAGCCGCGGCACTGCTAACCAGTGTACTATATCCATGGTCTAGACGAACCTTGGGCAGGGGATATAGCGAGACCTACAGCCGATGATGGAAGAAGGTGCGTAAGACGCGTTTATGCACGTCGGCCTCATGATGCAGCCGGTTCAAGGCGCGTGAGAACATATCCGACGCGTCGAGGTTTGTTGGATTGTGGCGTAAATGATATCTCTTTCCTTCCGACCACCACTACCATCGCCATACTCTGCCAGGAATATTCTTTCGGATGTTACGGAGATTGTCTTTGAATCCATTTTACATCAGTACTCTTGAGGCGAACTCTCGCTCAGTGCTTGGTCTAAGCCGTCGGGAGTACGATGTGGCTCGTCGGGGCCCTCAGTGGCCCTGGCCGCTACCGTCACGAAACTATGCAGTAGGTTGAACTATTTTTTATGCGTGGTGTTTGTGCGTTTGCAGGGTGTACAGCCAGAGTGTCGGGGTCAAATTCTATAGGGCATAACATCATAAGAGCCCTGGCTGTACCCTTGTACCCTCAGATCGGGCTTCGTGGCAACCACTCATGAGTATTGTTGACTTACCTGCCGATGACTTATCTTACTCTCCAACAGATGCAAAGTTTTGTGAAACCCACCGACTGTGTGGGGGAAACGAATGGACGTACTTCAAGGAAACCTAGAGGCCTGCGTATCATCCACACGCTGGATCCCACTCGCTTGGAGCAAGCTTGGAGTCTTCCGACTTCCATGACATCTCTGGCTTGTCGTGGCCAACTTACCGCGCCGGTTCACATGACCACTCCTCCGCCAAAGTCATGCGCTCGACAATTTTCTACACCCGCACGCCCTCTCACACCACCGTACCTTTTCCTGCTGGGACACACGGCTTTCTATACCACGGATCCAAGACGTCAGTTTCACGCGCTGATTCCACCGATGCTGACCACAACACAAAGCACGTCGGACAAGTCCGCTTTCGGATAACTCCTTCCAGCGATCCAACGACCTTCGCAAACGGAAAAGATCTTCAACTGCCCACTGGTCTTCCATGGCTTACTTACATCCAAGGGCACCGTCGTCGGTCTGCTTCACAAGGCTGTCTGTGGGAGCTCTTGGTCCGAGATGGTTACATTTTCGAAACCGGTGCTGGCAACTACCGTGATAGAAAGCGAACAAAAAGAGGAACCATCTTCCATCGGTTCGGCCAGCCCTTCCTTTACAATTTCTCCCATCACATGGTGGGGTGGACTGTTGCGTCGGAGAGCCAAGGAGGGAAGAGGGTCAGAGTGCACGCTAGAAATCCACTACGACCCGTCAAGATAGACGGTAGCCCGGTGGTTTACACAGGTACGCACATCTAGCCCTTAGCTCATGATCTTCTCGCGAACCGTCTACGACTTATCTGTTTGAAATCCTACTGACTCTTTTGATAAATCCTCTTATCATCTAGGCACTGCGCTTTGTTGTCTCGAAAAGGTCGGCAAAGGCACCGAACGTGTTGTCACAATTCGCATTCTGAAGATCGTAGATCCTGTAAAGCAAGTTTTGGCTGACGTACCCTTGATGAGAAGTTGGCTGCCAGACAGGCCAGTCGAAGGAGAATTTCTCCCATCGTCGAGACCGGGCCGCAAATGGCTATACAACGTGGACAAGCGATGTGGTGGGGTAGCGCAATCTTTGGCCTTGCTGTTCGAGAATGAAAGATTGAGGGCCGATAACCTAGACTCTGCCCCATGACTCCTGGGCCGTTTTAGTTGTAAGTCATCTCGACAGCCCACCTAGATATCGATCCTGACCGACAATATATAGTACTCTCAGATGAGCGTAAGCAGCACATCGAGGGTTCTCCACGGTGTTTCAGGTTTTGAAAGGTATGACTATATGTCGCTACACTTCCTTCCTCCTTTGGTGTCATTATCGAACTCAACGTCATATCTCAAAAAATTCTCAGACATTTGCTATTCCTTGTATTTGGTGGTACGCATACAAAAAAACCCTCCTTAAGCGCGTCGCCTCCTTTGACGGAGATTGTCTCGGGCAATGTCTCGGAGAGAGAAAAAATGAAAATATCGAGCCATCCGGTCTCAGACCAGCATACCCGAGACAGCACGACAATCTGCCCTGGATCTCTAGGCACATACCTTTGGTTCCCCGCCTATAGGCTCCAGTCTGCCGCATGCCCATTCGCCTTTTCCGATCTTATTAACTGAAATAACCATAAGCATTCACCAGCGGAAAAGCTTAGGGCAATGATGATATATCATAGCGTGACCGTGCTGGCGTCGCCATACGCATCGGGTGAGTAACCATCCTTCCTTGCCGAACTGGCCTGACCCGAGACACAGTTTGCGGAGGAAACGAAAAGAGCGGGCATGTTTCACGGCTTGTGTCACAACCATGTCCGTCTGCCGAACGAGCACTTCCCACTGTGTGTGTTCCACTGATTTCGGATGTGGTGACTGCCTTTTTTTCTGCCTTCACCTCGCTTCGGCCAATGTCTCATTTCATTGCGCCGTTCCGCCGAATAACTTGACTGCTCAATTTTTTTTCATGTAAGTCAACCACTTGAACACGGGGAGCGGCAGACTCGAACCTGTGCAGCGTGAACCTATATAAGGGGCTTCACTTCGAGTTAGAAACCCCCATCTAACTCTTTCACCAACGTCGTTCATCTTCCATAAAGACTCACACCACTGCTCGTCCACTTCAGCAGTTCCCCCCTCTTTCACACCCTCTCCACGCCCTCTACAACCTTTCGTCGCTTCTACTATGCCTCACCACTCCAAAGCTCCATCTTCCAGCGAGCTTCTCGGCTCAGTTGTAGGCGACACTTACATCCTGGTCGACCTCATCGGTCGCGGCTCCTTCGGCTCTGTCTTCCGCGCCATCGACACCTCCACTCCAGAGCGCACCGAAGTCGCCGTCAAAGCTCTTCACAGAGCCGAACCTGGTACTCCTCAATGGAACCGCCAAGTCCTCGAGTGCCACGCGCACTATAAATGCACAGATCACCCCAACGTCCTCCCCATGCGCAACATCGTCCTTGATGACAAGTATATCTTCGTCGTTCTCGAGTTGTGCGTCGGTGGCGACCTCGGAAATTTCATCGGCAACAGAAAGTTCGTGTGGCGGAACGATGAGTGGGTCAGGAGTGTATTCTTGCAGATGATCGATGCGGTGGAGTCGTGTCACGAGAAGAACGTCTATCATTGCGATTTGAAGCCGGCGAATGTTCTTTGTTCGGAGGACGGGAGTCAGGTGTTTATTTCCGACTTTGGGCTGGCGTTGTTGAGTGAAGAGTCGATGTCGGGCTCTGGAGGAGGAACGTATTCATATATGGCGCCGGGTTCGTAGATCTTCTCCCCTCCTTTCATCCAGACGCATGCTGACTTTCACTCCAGAGGCCATCGGTTCAGATAAAAAGTCCAGCCCCTACGCCAACTCGGGCAACGACATCTGGTCTTTAGGAATAATTTTAATCAACCTCTGTTAGTCTTGACTGTTATCCTCCTACGTCTCTTCGTGATTCTGAATAGTCTTGCGTTCGCCTCTATAGGTACCGCACACTGCCCCTGGACGTATGCTATCCCAGAAGACGCCGCCTACATCGACTTCGTAGACAATGCCACCTCGATTTATCGCAACCTCCCCATCTCCAAAGCCCTCGCCGCCTTTCTCCTCGACATCCTCGATCCAAACCCCGCCACCCGTCTCACACTCAACGACATGCGTCGCACGGTGAAGACCATCGACACTTTTTTCCCGACCGACGAGGAGCTCGCACTTGCACCACAGAAGATCAGGGACTTGGTCCTGCCGTACGTCGAGGGCAACGGGGATGCTTTACCAGCACCGCGGATCCCAAACGTATCGACGACGTGGGAGGAAGGGATCGCTCAGAAGATGCTCGCAGGGCCGGACCATCGGTTAGACAAGTACCACCCTCGCCACGGGTCATCCTCGAGATCTTCGCTCTGGTCGGACGAGATGGGCGACTCATCAGACGAAGGCGACAACGTTAGCCGCTCGATGTACTCGTCTTCATCCTCTCGTTACCAACCTCGTCGCGTCGTCAATCCCGACTCTCACCAATCTGGGTCCGATTCATCGGAACCGAGGCTCCAGCGCGAGCAGAGGTCGGTGTCGCCGGAGAGTGAGGGGGGGCCTAGGACGCCGGTTCCTCCTCCGATGAATCTTGCGGGACCGATACAGACGCAGAGTTCGCATAGGACGAAAGTGGATGGGGAGGATGAGGAGGGGGAGGATGAGAGCTGGGTACTCGATGTCACAGGTGGGTTGGAGGAGATGGCCCATGTTGTGAGGGCGTTCCCGGCTGTGGCGATCTCGCAGTCTAGTTGAGTGGCGTAGGATGATGACACTGTGCGCCTTGCTGTTGGACTTTGGTCGTGGATTTGCATTTGCCTATTATACCCCGTCTGGTTACTTGACCTGCATCGGAATGGACTATTGAATACGTCGGACAATGTGATCGATATTGCTATTGTTTTAGCTTGTATTTATACTAGCTTCTGGTCCTGGATTGACGCTTGCCTTATTTTACCCTTACATGCATCGCTCGCTCGTTCGTACTTAGCACACTCACACGTAGTCATTAGATGTTTAAAGAGATTTCAATTATTGCTGTACATGAAATATGTGCGTTCGAACCAGTCCTCCTTGCAAATAGATACTCGTACACCTTTACACCCCGCCGCGAAAATCCAGAGAATGAAATAAAACTTCGCTGTCTTCCTCATCAACCCACTGCCGCTTCCGCTTCAAAACCCGGTATCCGCAAAAGCATATCTCCAGCTCTCAAACGATGGCTGAGACGAAGAGATTGAGGAGATCCAGGCGAAACTCGGCGAAAACTTGGCGAGTCTCGAGGAGACAGACGACACAGCCTGTCCGAGCTTACCACGAGGCTGCATTCTTGGTCCCGTGGTGACTGCGTTACGAAGAACATTTGGGGTGCTTTAGATCAGTATTCAAGCGTTGATTAACCTCGAAGAGGTGGCAAGCGGAGGAAATGGTACGCACAGTTGGAAGAAGGCGACGAGCCATGGTGCGGTGAGACCGAGACCGAGGAAGGTCAGGGCCTTAACCTTGAGAGCAGTTTTTGAAGAACCGTTCTCGGGCATCTTGAATGGGACGGGCTAAAGGGAAGGAAGCATCGTCAATATTACTCCTTCGAAGAGAAAGTTGAAGAGCACGTACACCAGTGTGGATCGTCCGAAGAGTGGGTGATGCGAAGCGACTCGACCGGAGGATGGAAGAGCGCATGAGAGTACGTTGAGCACCGACGAAAGACATGATAGATGATGTGATGGGTGGGTGAGTTGAGTGCTTAAGTGAGGTAGTCGGTTGGGTAGATGATAATGTGAGTGCGAGTGGTAGAACGCTGTGAAGCTGATGTATGTGTTGTTGGTGGTGACATCCCCGAGCTGGATCCGCTCGCCTTTATACCGTCACGAGCCCTAGGAGACATAGCGCACAATGGGACGAAACGGACTCGCATAACAAGCGACGATAGCAGCACAGCAGCAACTGACACCAGCGAGCTCCGAGTCTTACCGTGAAATTCGTCGACAAAAGCAAGCAGAATGATGGACGAGACGACGAAAGAGGCTCAGCAGACGCAGATGGACTCCAGCTGGACTTGACGAGACGGGGCCCAGGATGGGTCTGTGGCGCCTTCGACCCGCCTGGAAGGAAGAACGTCTGGCCGCTAGAGTCTGGCCCACGCTTCCCTTCAGCACGGCTAACGGGCACTACAATTGATCTCTTAGATCACTACAAATTCCTCCTAATGAAACCCCACGTATTCGCTGAACTCGGCGAATCTCGGGGCCACGAGGCTACCGCTTTGGACGATATCGATTGTCCGTGGCGTTGAGTCTCACAATGTCCACGCAATTCTGCGCGGCCCGTGAGATCCGCCGAGTCAATTTGGTGTTCCGGGACAAGGTCCAGAGGGGCTCTGGTTCACCGTCCAGAACGTCGTCGGCGCGTCGAGACAAACGCCACAGCACCCATTGGCGCCCACATCAGTAGTGTCAATTGCAAATTGTATAGCACGTGCTTTCCCTCTCCTTACAATGCCTCCCCAGAGCGATAATATAATTCAGCGTCCTCGCTAAAGGGGGCGAATGCGCGACTCGCTATATACCCTACACGCTTCATGTCGTCGGCTACTCCCTAGCTGTCTTCGAGCTGGTGCCTCTTACTTCCATTCCTGACAGGAGTCTCTGCGCTTATGCGGCGCCGCCTTGCTTCCTCCTACAACAGACAGACGTCGTCAGCATCATCGCCCGAATGACCTTCAAGCAGAATACGTACAGCTGGTAGAAGGACATGCCCACGGGGATGGACATCCCAACGGTAAGAAAGACACCCGTCTTGACTGCCATTGAGCCCTTCGACGTCGCATCGGTCGCGGGGTGCTTGAACGGCATATGCTGTTCATGGATGGTGAGCAGAGTCATTCATAGATAGAATCAGCATCGTTGCTTGCATGTATAGTATGGGGCATCGGATTGAGAAATCGAACACGACGTACCCTGTATTCACCGTGGGCACCACGAGCAGGCGCCGCCACACGAGTCCGGGCGATGTTCTGGCGCAACACAGCGCGATGAGCTTGGATGAGAGACATGGTTCAACGTTCAAAGATGTTAGAGAGGGTGGAGGTGGGTAGTTCAGTGGGTGACGACGCAGACAGGGGGGTTAGGTTGACCGTGAGATGACGAAGGCGAGGGTTTGTATAGGCGGACTGCGTGAGAGCGCTGAGGTTGCTCAGCTGATGAGCAAAGGGAGGTCACTTGCTCGCGGTCGTAATTTCGTCTACGAACGAAGTCCTTCTTCGTGTGAGTGCGGAACTGTCCACAAGACCGCCTTGTCTCGCTGCAAGAGGTAATCGCGATGGTTGTTAAGGATGTTGCGATGCTCATGCCACACGCCACAGGAGAGCATTGCAGCTCAATCGCCGCGTGAATACCTCTGCACTTCTCTGCACTGTCGCAGCTGCTTGTAAAGTAGTCAAAAATCAACATCATTCAGTTGAATCATCCCACATAACCGTTTGAGGTTCACAACCTGGTCTCTGAACTGCGCTGTCCACTCTATGCGGAGTCAGAGGCGGCCCCTCCGTGCATACACAACGGATGACTGGAGAGAGCGGAGCGCGACTAACATCGAGATGTCATCTGAATACCGTAACATTATCCAAGAGAGAAAAAAGCATGCTATGAGTATGTATGTATGGAGCCGTACCATCACCACTCGTGAACGTCCGAATGTCATGCGAGCCAGCAGGGAGAGAAGCAATTGCACGTCTAGGAATGCTATCAACATATTTGAGCCTCGAAAGTTCAGCAGTCAGGACGGCGGTCGGGCTATTCAAGCAAGGGTATAGTGTGAGTCATGCCTATTCTTGTGATGATTCACTGCGTCTTGTCTGAGGTGGGTTCGACTGCTGCTAGAACTGTGAAGATGGTGATATATCTCTGTTCGACGATTTTGCTCGGCGAAGAACTCGAGAGAAACACAGACTTTTCTATAGGTCAGAGGATACCTCTGCAAGGAGCCCTTCACCAGTATATTTGGCACGAAATACTGCTGGTCACCGAGGAAGAAGGTCGATGACAAGGACGGTTATTAGTTGCCCTCTGAGTCCAAGTACAACAGGAGACAAGTAGGGTCAACTATAGCGAAGGTGATAGCACAGCGTTGCGATACGTAGTAAGAAGGGCTTCCTTTCCAAGCTGAACGTGAACGTTGAGCTCCAGACGTTTCGAGGAAGCAAGCACTGCAGAATCCAGATGGACGTTCGAAGAGAGAAAGAACGAACAAGTTTGGCGCCACAGTTTCCATCGCGAAATTCGAACGCCTCGGGCGCCCCGGAAGTCGGCCGGCCGCGTCTGGGTGACGACCCGCCGGGATTCTGTCCCCCTCTTTCTCTCCTGAGCGCCCCCACCACCAGCGAGCACGGCTCTCTTCCTCTCTCTATTCTCCATCCTCTCCCCCAACACGGACGTTCTGTTGCTCTTGGTTTCTTGAAGGTTTCTTTGAGAAGGAGTTTTTACTGGCTTCTTTCTGTGAGTGAATACCTACTTGCCTAGTTGTCGGCGGTGATGGTGCGGCGGGAAAGGACAGGAGTCGCGACGCGAGGATGGTTAATGGGGATGTTGTAGAGCGCGTTCTTACTGACGGCGTATGTTTCTATTATGCTTATTTTGTAGCAGAAACACGATTTCCTTCTTCCACCCCCCGTCGTTCCTTGACTCGCCTTTCCTTCCTTCGTCTTCTTTGAGCCGAGCGTCACCCGTCACCGACACCGCCCGCCCTCACCGCAAGTCGACTCACCTTTCCAACGCCACACCACCAATCACCTCGATTGAAAGACGTCAAAGATGAGCGCACGCCCGCATAAGCAGTCCATGTCTGAACTGAAGTTGAGGAGGTTGGCGGAGCACAACCAGAGGTTGAAGGATGACCTTTCGAGGCCGAGGATCAGGGTCAGTGAGGCCAGCGCGAGGTATGCACCCTATTCTTTGCCTTGAGAAGTGGAAAGGAGATGGTCTCACTCACGGGTGTGTTATGCGAATAGTTTGATTCGGTATTGCAAGACGACGAAGGACTTACTCGTGCGTATTCTTGGCATATCCTTCATTCAATCATCTCGTCGTCTTCGTCTGTTCCGGCACGGTTCCCCGTGCTAATTATGGTTGTTGATCCTGGAATAGGTTCCGTCTGTCTGGGGTCCAGTGGGCAAAGGCGAAGATCCTTACGCTCCTCCCGCCCAGGGCTGCGCATGCGTCGTGATGTGAAAGCGCCCCCGAGATTCACCGCCAACCCGCGGCCCGACCTATCGACATTCCCTCTCTCCAAGCTCGCACAAGTGACATATGAGACGTATAAGAGGAAAAGAACATAAAGCATTCCGTAATCTACTTCCTTCGACCCCGACATCCATATCTCGGACCAAGACAACAATAAATAAAACCAACAAACACGCACCACATTCATTATTCGCTTTCGCTCTTTGAAGTTTGCACTCGTCCGCTCCCGACCCCGCTTGTACCCCGTTATCCCGCTTTCGACGCGTTCCCCCTTCTTCATCTCCCCACTCTTCTCCACGCATTCTCGTCTTTCCAGCCTTGACCCCTTCCCCCGGTTTCGATGCGAGGTATCTGCTTCTCTGAGCCCATTTCCATATGTACAGAAACCTCCACCTCCATGCGCTATCTTTCGAGTATACCTTCTCATTCAGTTTCACTCATCTCGTTTCCATCCATCCTGGACCCCTTACCTCCGTTGCACGGACAGCGACCCGCCCGAGTCTACATACAGTGTCAGTTACAATGTATAGTGGTAGCTTGTCACTGACTCCGTCTCCTCGTACACATCACACCTTCGCGTCCGTTCGTTTTCTAACGTTTTGGCTTTCTCTGTGGCGTACCCCCTTTTCGTATTTCAGTATGTTATCGCACTCGTGGAATCGGAATTTCATCAGCTTTCGTTTGGTTGTTGAGTTCTCTCATTTCTGTGGCCTACTCGTCCTCTATAACTGTCATCGTCGAGTTCCCCGGCCTCGCAAAGCAGAGCAAATGCGGATGTTCCTGAATTTCGCCCAAGTCACGCCTCCGCCTCTCGGAGGCAGCCGACACCACGCCGCTCTCACGCAGGGCCCGGCCGGGTCGCCGCCGCCGTCGCCGTCGCATCAACCGGTCGACGGTCGCGCCAGCCATTTCGAGAGCTTCCATCGCACCCTTTCCCTCTTCCTTTCCCTCCGCTTCTCTCTTCGCCGTCGTCGCCGTCACCGTCGTTCGTCGTTCTATTCCTTCGTCGTTGTCATCGCCGTCGTTGGAAGAACTGTTTATTATTGGAGCTTAAATCCATACGTCGTTCTGTGGGTTGTAGAAAGTTTCGAGGTGGGTGAGCGTCCGTCCGTATCCATGTTGGCTCTCCTCTCGTGCGGGCTTTCGTTCGTCCCTGTTACGTCTTTTAGATGGGTTTGCTTGGATGGGTGCGGCTCTGTTTTGGGCCTCCAGGAGGTACCGCTGTGACCGAGGGTGGCTTGGATATCCTACACGACTCAGTTAGGAGTAGGAGAAGATAGCGAATCGCATGGGACAGACGAACGAGACGGGCGCTAGCTTGGTTTTTCTGAGCATCACTGACTAACATACTTTACTTTCTTCCATAACAGCACTCAACTTCACTCGCCTCTCCCTTACCCTCGTTCTCTCCGCTAGGCCGCCTTAAGCCCACCTACCTCGTACGTTTCCCGCCTCCTAATCCTAAGAACTGGAGCATGATTCTTACACATCCTCATTCTCGCAATCTGATCCGTCCTGATTCGTCTGACCTCCTCACCACCGCCTCCTTTTGACGAACGATCTCGATTATCCGTGCTCGCTCTCGATTTCGGCGCCGTCGGACCATGACTCAACAGCCACCAAAAACTCAAACCCTTCCTTCCTTCCAGGACCCACTCTACATATACCGCCATGTCTTCCCGTCCGAAACAATCCATGTCCGAGCTCAAGCTTCGTCGGCTTTTGGAGCATAACCAGCGTTTGAGGGAGGATCTGGGGAGGCCTCGTATACGTGTGAGCGAGGCAAGCGCTAGCTTGATTAGGTATTGCAAAACGACGAAGGACCATTTGGTGCGTCAATTTTCCATTTTCGTATTCTCCTGTCTTCTTGTTTTGCCTTTTGCCTTCCGCATCCTATTTTTCTATGGGATGACCTGCTTCCACCTAGTCCGTGTGTGGCTGTTCCGCCGATTGGTGTTTTTCGCCGGTGGCTGCGTCATGCACGGGTATGAATCGGCTGCGAGAAGGGGGAGGAGTGGCGCTGTGTGAAGAACGGAATGTAGTGGGAGGCGTGGTGATGGGCGCTCGCGCTCGCGCTGTGCTTGCGCTTTTCCGACTAATTATTTATGTCGATGGGACTGCTGATAGCGGCGACATCCGTCTTGTTTTACATATTCTTTCTAACTTCCATCCTTCCATCCTTGTCTTATTTCGACCTCTATGTCACATCATGTCTCGTTTCACATCGCCTTGAGTCTTCTCGGCTGACTATTCTCGGTTGTTACATGTATAGGTGCCATCTGTATGGGGTCCAGTCGGCAAGAACGAGGACCCGTACGCACCTCAACAGACCGGAGGATGCTGTCTCGTCCAATAAACTAGCAGCCCACCGTCCTTCTCGTCTTCTTCTTCTCTTGCACTCGGCCCACCACCCCACATACCTGTCTTACCCTGTGCATCTTTCTTCCTCGCTTCCTTTTTTATGGTCTCTTCCCGCGTCCGTCTTGCTGCTGCTCTGCCCGTTAACATGTCTGATTTTGGTTTCGTCGTCTTCCCTGTCTCATCCTGTCCTGTCCTGTCCTTATTGATTTTTTTCTCTATTTTCCCCTGTTCAAACTTTCAACCTTTATCTTCCTCTTTTTATGAGTTCCGTTAGGTTGTTCTTGAAGCATACATACATACGTCCGTTCCTTGCCTTTTCTTTTTTCTTTTTTCTCTTATCAAATATCATCCTTTTCACCGCACACTCACACCCGCGCTCGCCGCCTGGCCCATCCACCTCCATAACCGCCTACCTAGCCACGCCACGCCATTTCCCATCTCACCGCACCCGCACCCGTCGAACGATAGTCCCCGCACCATCTCCGTGTCCTATCTGACCCTACCTCGCAAGAAGGTGAAGGTGAAGGTCTCGCCGCTGCTTTTTTTCTATTTTTCTTTCCTTCTTTGTGTCTTTTTTGTGTTTCTAGGAATAAAATCTATCTATGTTTAGTGTTTTTCTTCCCTTTTCTTTTCCGCTTCTTTTTTATTCTCGTGACTTTTTATCTTTTTATCGTTTGCGCGTTTCTTCAACATCACCAACCAGTTCAAAGCGTTCGTCGGGCTGTTCCTGTTCCGTACATACGTGCGACCGGTCGCGAATTTCAGGTTGCTTTTTTGAACTTATCGGTTTATCGCATGGATGGATGGGTTGGCAAGTTGGCGGATTGATGGGGGTGTGCAGATGGACGGTTCACTTTTCTTCGGGCGGTTGGCGGTTAGCGCTTGTCCGTGTCCAGGTGTCGTTCAGATGTGGTGCGGTGTGCGCTGTGTGGCGTAGCGGTTGGGCTTGGGCTACAGTATGTTATGGTTATGGAACCCTTTATTTCTTTGGTGCTTCGTGCTCGTGGCTCAAATCTCAGACCTTCGAATTCGTGGGTAGGTCCAGGTATGGCGTGGTCCAAACAACAGCCGGCGACATGGGAGAGCGCTATTATGGTCCAGGGATGGGTACCGTTTCGGATCAGCGTGTCGACATCGTTCTGAGTTCTAACGTTCCACCTTCTGGCGCATGGGCAGCTGAGTTAGGAGGCAAGGGAAGCCAAGGATTCAGGCGTTCGACCGGGTCGGGGACGTCGGCTGTTGGTGTGATGTGGTTTTCGCAGGGGGAGGATCTTTGCTAGGTAAAAATAGAACGAGGATGAGGCAGAGGAGATAAGAATAGAATGGGAAGGACGATCGCCTGTTTGAGCAAACTGTGTACCCAGAGTAGGCACGGCGTTTCTTGAGAATCATGTTGGTTTTTGTGGGTCCAATGTGTATTCTGCTCAAATGTCAGGCGTATGAGTTGTACTAAGAGAGAGAAGACTGAGATATGGCAAGTACTGTAGCACTTGCGCCCGAAGTAGTTATGGTCGTGGGTAGTCAGGATGATCTCGAACACAAGTTCATCCAGGAACCCAAGTAGTGCAGGCGCGACTCGGATCTTGGTACGATGATCATTGATTCAGATCCATGCCATACGATGATAGACAGGGCACGTCGGCATTGAAGGTTGGGTCGTTCGGTGTTTGACGATCAGGACGCTAAGCGCCACAGACAACAGTGGCACTCGACAGTCAAAGCGATGGCGTCGGGCGCGGGATGTGGCTGACGTTGGATGTTGATGGACGGTACTAGATTGTAGTCTGGTCCGAAGGTGACGGCGATAGTTGTGGGTGAGCGTGTCGATGAACGAGTGGTGTGATGTAGGTTGTGGAAGGGATGAGAGACTTGTGGATCACCGGGATGTTCGGCCACGGCCCTTCAGCCAAGCCATGTAGGAAGGCCGATAATTTGAAAGGTTGCTCAAAGGGAGTATTTTCTGAGGTCCTCGCAAGGAACCTATTCTCAGATGCGAAGTTCAGTGGAGACTTCTGAAGTCAAAGTGCCCATGTCACAGCATCCTCAGAACAAGGCAAAAAAGAACAGACTCGTCCAATATGCATCCATAGTCATAGCTTGTAAACGTCACAGGTATACAGGGAAACCCAATAGCTAGAGCATCTCGAGGAACTGGCGTACGCCGGCCTCGTTCATCGCTCCGATGAATTGGTTGATTGGTTTTCCGTCTTTGAAGGCGACTACGGTGGGTAGGGAGCGGATCTGTGTAAAGAGAGATACGGGTGTTGGTGAGCGGGTCGAGTGGAAAGTTTGTTACAGGGGTAGATGAGATGAGAGGTGGCGGTGGCGCCACAATGGAGCATATGAGACGGAAGCAAACACAGAGGGGCAGACATAAATTGCAGAGGCGAATAATATATTGAAAGAATATGGATGATATGCAGTATAGGTATAGTGCAAAAACATTGATTACAATGCGAAGCAGGCCCATTCAAAACACGGACCGAACGACGAACCTGATACATCCCAGCCAATGAGGCCTCTTCGTCCGTGTTCACCGTGACCAGATCCAATGGAAGTCCAGTACCCGATTTTGTCGAAGCATCCGACGTGAGTTTCTCGAGGACAGGGGAAAGCATTTTGCACGGTGAGCACCAGCTGTGGCGCGAGGATGGGAGTGAGCATGACGTTCGTTCTTTCCGCTGCGGATTGTCAGAGCAGGAGATGGACAAACTCTGCGTAGAAGTCAACAAGGACGACACGGTCTTTGGTATGCGATGCAGAGGTGATTTTATCGAACACCTGAGGATTTATCAGTTCATTTCACCGAAGAGCAGAATTCAGTTGACAGCGCACCTCTTGGTTCGCGTTGAGGTAGTGCTCCTGCCTGCGCACAGAAGAGGAGAATGCTCGTGAGCTAGAGGACACAGCTCTACGAGATGTCGATGCTGCAAGTTGACGAAGGATAGACGAGGAAGACATGGTGGTGGTATAGGTTGAAGTCGTGTGGCACTCTGACTTCACTTTCTGGTTCGTGATGACGAAGAGCGGTGGACCGGGGGACGGACCAGGCAGGGTCCACGGCATCGGAGACCCTGGACGGTCTTGGCAATAATGCATAATTGGCGCGTCTCGAGGCAATTCGGCCGCTCTCCGTCCACCGTACCTTTCTTCCATCTTCTCGCGTTCCTGTTCTCGAAATGGTCGTTTCTGCGGCAGATGCGAACAAACAAGACAGCTCTGCCTTTCTGTCTTTGTGTTCTATCCAGACGACAACGATACATCTTTTTGGTCTTGTCAATGTCGGCGGCTAGTTTGCTCCACTGACCACAGCTTCGAGTTCTCTCAATTGTATCCTTGCGATAGAGAACACATCGCCAACTTCTCGTCTCCTTGACAAGTCTGACAACAAACACCAAAGGTTGTCGTACGCAGCAAATCAGCTGTCGTCGGAACAGGTCCACTTATGTACCATCTCCGTCAAATGTCTTTCCTTCTCGAGGAAAGATGAACGGGCATGATGGACGTTGTTGGGAAGAAACGCTAGCGCTTCCTGTCGTCAAGGTATCCGCCTTATCCCAGCCGTCTGCAAACAGTCGTGGAAAGTTTCTCCGTGGGTCTCCCCTGATTCGCTGGTGATGGCAGGCGGAAGCGAGGCAAGGGCTATATAAGCTTGCCGTGGGTGGTCAGTTACCCTTTGCTTCTGCCCCCTTCCCCACTCGAGCCCACTTCTTCCTTTGTTCACGAGCAGGGTGAGTATTTCTGTTCTCCTCCTCTCACCGTCGACCCTGTGCGCTGTGCAGTAGGTTGAACCTATCGAGATCTGTTCGCTAACGATGTTCTTTCCCTCTCTCGTCGCCCGTCTCTGTCCGTCCAGTCTCGCAAGCCCTAGTTACCTTCCTCTTACTACCACTTGAAGTTACACTCCTTGTTTTTCCTGCTCGTCCGATTTTGCAAGACCTTTCTTCGTCCTCAACCTTTTCACTCCACTTGAACGTTTTTGAACCTTTCTTTCGACGATCTTTTATATCAAAATGCGTTTCTCTATCACCGCCGCTGTTCTCTCTGCTCTCCCTCTCCTCGCCTCGGCCGCCAACCAGACCATCATGGTCGGTGCCAACAATGGCTTGACCTTCGACCCTCCTAGGTGCGTTTCTTTTTCTGCCTGCGATATTCTTGAGGCATTTTCGCTGACGGCGCTTCTTCTGTGTAGCGTCAACGCCAGCGTCGGCGACACCCTCACGTTCCAGTTCATGTCCAAGAACCACGTAAGCCTTTCCTCCATCTCTTCGCATCTACAGCACATCCCTCCTGTTCATTTGTTCTCCATGGCGCCCGTCGCTATTGCCATCTTTATCCTCCCGAGATCACCACCCCTTTGTGTTCCTTGACGCCTGATGCACGAGACATGATACTGATCATCATCATTCCACCATCTGATAATACAGACTCTCACACAATCCACCTTCGCTGCACCTTGCTCGAACATCTCCGCCTCCGGTATCGATTCCGGTTTCCAGGCCGTGGCCACCAACGCGACCTCCATCCCCTCGTTCTCGTTCACCGTGAACGACACCTCCGCGCCCATGTGGTTCTACTGTCGCCAGACTGGGTACGTACCACCACCACCACACTCTAAATCCATCCATCTCCCGCCACTTCCCTTCTTGACATCGACATCGGCGTGCTGACTGTGTGTTGTTTGTGACGTGAACAGCCACTGCGCAAAGGGAATGGTCTTCGCCGTTAACCCCACCGCCGCCAAATCCTTCGACGCCTTCCAACTCGCCGCGAACAGCACAGGCTCCACCGCCTCCACCTCCGCCTCCGCTTCTGGCTCGGCCGCATCCGCATCCAGCACGGCTGCCACGACCGCTGCCAACGGCGCGATGAGCCACGGCGTCCGGGCGGGCGCGGTACTGATGGGCTTGGGTGTCGTTGCTGGCTTGGTCCTCTAAGTTGTCTGTGGACTTTCTTGACTGGTGAACCTTCGCGAGGATTATGAGTTTTGTTTCGGTGATTCACACACACAACGCATTCTTTTTTGATATAACTTTCTTCGTCGTTTGATACGCTCTTCACGTTCATTTTCCCTGGTCGGACTGGTTATGGACATTGTTTTCAGGTCTTTCACTTTCACTCTCCTTTTTTTTCGAGCAGGGCAGGGTCCAGGGCGCGTGCGTCCGTTTTTGTGTTTCTTTGACTCTTTGGTAGTTTGTTTCCCCCGCGTACGGATACGGTAGCGACTGTGGCTTTGGTCCCCTTTGCAATGGAGGAATGTTGGGCTCGAATTTGGGGATTGTTGTGGATGTGTGAATGTGTGCGCGGATGGTAATTGGTGGTCATTCAGCCTGGGGGTTGAATGGACTTCACCCCATAAGTTATGGGCCTTTCACTGGGCCCTTGGATGCGGCACGGTCAAGTTCTCGCACTGTCGGAACAAACCTGTGGCAAACTCTACAACGAATGTCCCAGGTGGAGTAATCGAGCAAAGGTGCATCATGATTGTGCACACACACTGTGATGAACAGAGTAAGTACTGCAGTAGTTGTGGCTATGTTCATTGTCCGTTGTCAAACCGTATTACACGACGCCATCATCGCACCGACCTCCCGACCTAATACAGCATCGTCCGTCAGTCCATCCTTCCACCTTATTGCCCATTGTCCATTCTCACATGCCATACATATACCCTATGCTTTCCCGGAATGACCGCGACCATCCCTGACCTCAGCGACCACGAAATCTTCAGGCCAACCACGAATTTCCCCAACGATGGGATCCGGGAAGATTGTTTTGAAAAGATTCAAGGGAGGCCTCATGGTTCCTCACAGAAGCACTCTTCATCGCAATACGTCGCGATCCACCCCAACAAACTCACGGCGTCGCTGAACGCGTTCGTCCCGTCGGAGCAAGTGCAGTAGCCCATGATCGAGTCTAGTCATAAATCAGGTGAGCGCGAACGAATAACCATGGCGGGGAACGACGAAAAAATAGAATAGAAAGAGTTTGTGTGAGTGAGAGGAGGAAGTGAACGTACCATAACCACCAACAGTCAATCTTTCGGCTTCTGTACATGTTGAGTTGACGGTGATCGTTGATGCGACACTAGACGCTGAAGAGTATGTGGCGGTGGCGGATGATGTAGCGGCGGTGGACGTCGAGCTGGATGCTCCAGAGCATACTCTGTTTGTAGAAACAGGGGTTCAATTGGTTATAGCTTGGAGAAGGATACAGAGTGACTGTGCGATGAATAGATGGCAAACGCACGAAGTACACGCGTCGGTCCATTGCGCGCAAGATTCAGCGGTGGTCTCTGTGGCGTTGGGATAAACCTGAAGAAGGATAGTTCCCTTAGCAAGCGACTTGGACGCAAGGGCGATATACTGTATGTGTACATACCCCGACCCAGTGCGCGTCTGTACAATTCGTTTGTTGCGCAACGATGCGGGACACTGACACAGATAGGAGCACCAGAGAAGACAGCGAGGAACGAGTGGTGAGCATGACGACCAACAGATTCAGACACAGTTCGAACAAGCGAGCGAATTTCTTCAGAGTGAGCGGAGGCAAAATCAGGAGGGGGAAAATAGAGTGGGAAGTGCTTGCGGTGCGCAGGTCTTCTTATGTCGGAAAGCAGTAAGCGCAGTTGTTGGCGGTCGGGCACGGTTCAACTTTTGGGGTCGTGGTGGACAGCCTTTACTGCAATATGAACGTGTTAGAACAATGGAAAAGTCGGTTCATCCCTTGCCATCACCGTAAAGGCCTGGGCGGCAGTCGGGTGTTACCCATCGTGTAGACACGACAGCCTTCGACTTGTAGCGAGCAGTATTGCCGCTATGGTCTCTGGTGACTCCCAACCAGGACAACCTGTAGATGTTGCATAAAACAACAGATATTATTTAAGATCAGAGGACTCCGGGTTGAAGAGGCCATATCGCCACAGAAAGGATGAAAAGAACCAAGGATACGCGGCTGTATATAGGCTGTCGACTCGAGAGCAAAGCCGACCAGGATCAAAGGCGGCGCGAAGGCGGTTCAAAATAGGTTCAAACTCGTTCTGTGAAAGGGATCTGTGAGCATGGAGTGTCGATATCCCGAAACCTTTGCGGTCTTCTGAGGGCGCGTGGATGGGATGGTGAGTACAGGGCGCAGCGGGTGGTCCTGCCACTGCTCAACAGCTCATTCACGGTATACCTCCATGAAATTATCTTCTCTGCTCAGCTGATTGCAGAACAGCACCACAGTATGCGACGCGCTGAGTGTGAGCTCAAGGAGGTGAGGGTAGGAAATGGTGCCACCAAACGCCACGCACCCACGATCAGAATCAGCAATTTCCTAACATCTCGCGACCTGGTCCGTGCGCACACCTCGCCCAATAAATACCTCGCCCGCTACTTTCCTGATTCCTTACCACTCTGGCCTTTTGGCTTAGATCAAGTGTAGTATCTGTTCTTAATAGTTTAACCACTATTATGGGGGCACCGCCCCCATTATTGGTTATCTAATTTTTGCCGCCCTTGTTCGCCTGGGCTCTGCTTGCAACCCGGGTGGCGCGATGACCTTGCCGCTGCACTACTGGCTTGTGTCGTCGGGGGAATCCCTCTTTTTCTCTCTCTTTTGCTGTTCCTGGTGATCTTCGTCTATTGACGGAGACTTGGGAAAAGCAAATGATTGGAATTCGAGAGACTGGCTTGCGATTCTGTTTGTTTTGGGTCATTTTTTATGGAGTTGTCGAAGGGAAGGTCCTCCGGGTTCTCAGGGAGCTGGAGGGGGATGCACTCGAGTATGGTAGTCCTATGCTTGGTTGTCTTCTGGTCGAATTATTCATGTACGTGCCAGTGGTAATTTCAGTAAAATTGTGTTCATTTTTATGTCGGTACACAGCTGTGTGTTTTGATGCCATCTGCTCTGCGATTCAATAGTACTACAAAGGATCGAATACTTGAATCCAGGTCTGCCGTGTTTTCCGACCCGCAAGGTCCTCGAACTCCTGATTGTGTCTCGAAACCATTCGTATACCCAGTATGACTCGTTCATTGAGACGAAAAGACCAGAGCGGGAGCCCGTTTTGGGAACACCTCGGTGATCCGACGTCTAAAGGCAATCGTGGCGATGGGCGAGTTAGCTTTGAGGTATGAGCATCATTGTTGTTCGTCACAAGTCGACTTTACGGACTCAATATATGAACTCCACGTACAGTTTCGGACGGCACGGTGTACGGTAAGCTCCCCCACTCCGACAGCAGGTAAGGCGAGCTCACATACCTGTTCTCCAGTCGCTTATCCCACTTAGCATCCAGGGTTGAAGCCTTGTCTTATATTGCTGAACGCGCGAGGGACAGAGACCACTCGTCGGTCACTCTGGGACCTGTTCTCGACGAAGGTTGAACAGCCGTGTTCCGTCGTCCCTAATCCAGCTCAAGTTATCCCTTCATTTGAAACTTGCGTTGTTCCCCGTAGGATTCGCAGGCCTCAATAGCATGCTGCTCCAGTTCCACCCTTCGCCAACAGCTCTGACAAAAGGAAAAATACGACTACCAGCGATAAGAATACCAGCGGGAGTCGAACCTACTTTGGCCGGATGAAATGTGCAATACACAATAACCGTTCACGCGTATCCGACTACCTGACCCGTTCAGCCATAGTACCCTAACTCATGAACAGTGTCGAGCCTTGTATCCAGGTAGTAGTCACGGTAAGCTCATGATTTTTCATACGATGCAACTGATTACTTTTACGCGCAGGTTATTTTCCCACTCTAAAACTTGGACACGCACGGCACAACCTCGAGATTTTCCTTTATCTTGCCCCGCAGACTCATTTTGGGTTACGCGTATGTTTTCAATTTCGCGTGTCAAAAGTATGGAAGCTCCTACGCATCATAGGCAGCACTGGCGGGAGTCGAACCCGCCTGAACACCTTTGTTCTAAAGCAGTTCATGCTATATAAGTCACTCTAATGTGTCGCTTTGTCCGCTCAGCCACAGTGCCATGAGTACTAGTATAAGCGAATTCTTTCGTTCATACCGTGAGGCCTGAAAGCCTCACACATCCAGCTTGCAGCTCCGAGTTCGGGAGTAGCGCAGCGCTGAGCGGGCAGGAAAGAAGACGTCGGAGTTAGAAATAGTTCAACTTCCGATCTTGGTAGAACGTCGCCACATTCCCGCGTTTGCCAGCTTCCACTCTGCACACTGATCTCGGTTCAAATCGTTCGACGCTCATACATAGATATTTTTGCAGTCATAGTACACATCAAGTTCGGTAATCATGTCACGTCCGAGTACGTTCGTCCTCGACAAGAAGATTCAAGGCTTGCGGACTTCAGGGGCTACTGGTGGCGCTAAAGGGAAGAAATCTGGTAAGTGCCATCTACGCAACCATGACATGATTTCATTGTCAAATTACGACTGGCACTTTTACGCATTGTAGGACATATTTTGAAATCTCCGTTGAAGTCGACCCTTGGTCTCTTCACGAACGATGGGCCCAATCTTCGACGGAAGAAAGCGGCCGTTCTAAACGGCACGGTCAGCACTTCAACCGCTCACTCGAAACCTGGTCGTTTCAGTTTGCACGATGCGACTTTCTCTCGCTCGAGGGATGGCCACGCTGGTGGCGATGCTGCAAGAGATGCATTGGACGAGTTTCGCGGCTTGATGGAGGACCGCGACGAGCATCGTGATGCTGAGGTTCGCCTCAATGGAAACGAGGAGGATTCTGCCGAAGAAGAGGATTCTGAAGATTGGGATGTCGATACGACCTTTGCGAAGCTTCTAGAACAAGAGTACGCCCCATTTTCGACGGTTTCACAACGCATATATCCACCTTTCACTATACTGACATTATTGATCCTACCTATCCTACCGTCCAGGCAACCCACCGAAACCCCAGACCTTCATCTCACAGCTCTCACCGACATTGCGCTCCCTTCCGCTTTCGCCAACGCATCTTCGGCGTACCGTAAAGAGATCGTCGACACGCTCCTTCCTACTCTCCGGTCTATTAGCGATACACATGTGGCGTTTACTAAGGGTGGGAGGGACCTGAGACTGTCGGGTGTGGTGGTCGAGTTTGATGATGTGTGCAAGGAGTTTGAGGAGGGCGTTGGAGAGAGGGAGGAAATCATGGAGAGGGAGTTTGCGGAGGCTAAGGTGACTACTTACATATTTCTGAAAGCCGAGAGGTGGATATATGCGTAGGTCTGCGGGTCGCCGAGACGACGGGGTGCATATATGCGTTGTAAGGTGTAAAGAACGATTGAATTCGCCTTTTCTTTTTCCTCTTCGTTGTCGCCGTCGTCCTCGTCGTGCTGATTATCTGCTCCAGGTAAGAATGGACAGGTTATTCGAAGACCTCAGGAAGCGTTACAAACGCCGCGAGCAGATGGATAACGAATTTGCCGACTGGATATCCACCAAGGGTATGCCCTTCATTTCTTTCTCCGTATCCGGTGTCTTGTCCACCACTTCGTCTCACATCCACGGGCGTTTCTTCGCCCTCAATCCTTTCCTCCTAACGCGACTAACAATACTTCCTATTGTCTGATTGTTGTTCCTCAATCTGACTCAAAGCCGAGAACGCCCGTGCGCGAGTCAATTCACTCACGGAAGACCTGGAAGACCTGATCACCGTCATGAATAAGAAGAGCAACGCTTTGGACAAGAACGATGGGGGAGCGAAGAAAGCACAGGAGAAGATGTTGAAAGGGCTGTTGATGAAGATGTGAGGAGGCGACGTCTGCCTCAGTCTACGGTGACATGACTGGCTGTATCGACCGGTGTGCCGTCAATTCTCTTGAGCTTCTTGATACCTCGAAATTCTTTCTTGCACCCCTTTGCTCTTTTAGGCAACGAAGGATGGCATCGTTGCCCACATCTCTCCCTTTCCTGGTGTTCTCGCTATACCGCTATACTTTTCGTGCAGTGGCGGGTACTTACGAACATGAACACAACGTGACCTTGGCGTTATGCATAACGCACTGTTTTCAGGAGAAATATTTGACAGAACGGAGTGATCTAACTTCCAGCGCCATCTCGGATCCTGGGTCACACCGCAATGTGCCGAGAGGACGCAGGGGCACAGCTTCCGCTACGCATTGTAACTTCAACCTCTTCAAGTCTGCTAAATGTCCTCGCTTTTTTTCTCCTTTCAGGTCGCCATGCATAGTTGATTTGTGATCACGCTCATTTACAGGCTACTATGGACTCCCCATTCTCTACGAGATGTCCATCAGAACTATTGGTCGAATGCTTCTGCTTTTGCACGTCCTCAGAAGTCCTAGACTTAGATCCCGACTCAGCTCCCATTATTCTCACCCGCGTATGTCGTCGTTGGCGCGAAGTTTCCCTTGAGACGCCTCTGTTGTGGTCGCGTTTTGACTTGGGCAGATCGAATCTTGGACGAACGAAGGCACCAACAGAGTTGAATCCGCCCGCGTTACGTGTATTAGGACTGCACCTCGAGCGTTCAAGGAGCATGCCTCTTACGTTCTTTCTGCAAGATTCGACGCAAGCCTACGTTCCCTTATTATCTCGCCTTCTCAAAGAAAGGAACCGATGGTACGACATTTCTCCCCCTGGCCCATACAAACAATCCAACATCGTCGTCGGGACATCTGTGAACACCTTTCCCAAACTCCAGAGCCTTTAGATTCTTGACTGGCCGAACGATGCCAGCACCTCTCTGCGCTCTATCTTCAAGAACTCTCCAGACCTATTTTGTGTCGCTCTCAAGGTTCTTCTCATGTGCGATTGTCTCAAACTCATGCCTTCACTCTCGCGACTCGCAACACACAAAATCTGGAAAACGTCGAACATGACCGCCGCATGGAGACGAGAGACACACGACCCGCAACTATTCTCTCACATTGCACATCCTTCGAATCTCTCGTGATCTACTCAGTCACATACTCGAAAATCGTGTTCGAACCGGGCGCGTTGAAGGCCAGCAGGTCCAGCAGTTCGTACTGCATCCCCCCCGCTTCTTCTCCTTCCCCATCTCCGACCTCGATTTTCCTTCGATGTACGTCCGTACCCTCACCTTCCCCAACCTCACCGAACTTCAGATATCGCCCACAGACAGGCTCAAACTCCAACTCCCCGGACACCGTGAAGACATCATGGACTTCGTGCCAGTGCGGCGGCATGGGACGTTCGGAACCGTGCAGAGGTTGACGCTTGGATTACCTCCGTCTGCGGAGCTAGACTTCAGGTTGACAATAGCAGGACATTTCCAGAGCATCGTGGAGATTTACCTCGCGGATCTGGAGCCATATTTAACGCCTTGGCAAGGTTTCTGGGATGGTATCGTTCGCTATCCGTCTCAAAGGTGGTGCAAGAGGAACAGTAATGCATGGGCAGATTTCGTGGAAAGGCGGTGGGCAGGCTCTCAGGCTGCAGGTGTCGGTGATGTAGACCAGCTAGCTGGGGTAGGCTGTGATGATGGACGGCTGCAGTACCTTCGAATGGGGGTGGATGCGTACGGGTGCTTGAAGTTTGTCAACGAGACAGCGTTGGAAAGGATATAGCGATGTGTAGAGGAGGGCTTCGTCTTGGAGCCGGTTCATCCACGTATCTGGTTCCTTGGGGAGCGGTAGTTGGAGTTTGTATCAGCGCTGCCTAATTTGCTCTGTTTTCTTTTGGAATATCTTTCTTGAAACGCACGACCAAATGCCCTTCTGTTCGAGTGCCACCCGTCTTGCCACAACGCAAGATGCCGTGAGCACGACTTCGCGCTCGTCTGTGGCGCCATCGCGTCTAGCGAGTTCACAACGTTGACTGCAGAAATGACGAGTTTGTGCATTCCACCCTTGTTCACCGTCTCCCGTATACATCTCTTCGTCAACTTCTTCTCTGACCACGGGACGCACTAAGGAAGGTCTCTAAAAATACGTACAATATCGGCCGTCGTCGTAGGACGCGATGACGGAGGCCCGGGACGGTCTCACATTCCGAATTCCCTGAGGGCACGACGATAAGCCCGGTGCTGAACGTTATGTTTTCGACACCCACACTCTCACACGACCCCCACGGTTTTAAAGGCTAAAGCGTGTTTTAGCCTCGTGCTTCGCTCAGACCCGCCTCTTCGTCGTCTATCACAACATTGCAGTGAAATCTTGCAGGAGGTCTGAACGTGCTGGATAGTCGGACATGGCATCCGTAGGGTACCTCATCTATGCGGGCATTATGCCCTTGATCAAGATGTGAGTTGTTCAATTCGAATGGAATGCAGAGGGATTGGAGTTCAACATTGAAATTGCGTGCCAGGTTCTTCACGATTCTGTTTGGGTACATCCTGGCGAGGAAGGGCCTCTTTCCTCCAGCTGCGTCAAGAGGAGCATCGCAAGTGACGATGAATGTCGCCCTTCCGGCTCTGATCTTCTCGTCGATCGTACCAGCATTCACGCCTGTAAGTGGTTGACACTTTTGAACCGCGACGGACGAAATACTGAGCCTACTCCTTTCCAGTCGAACGTCTCCGCGATCGGACCTCTCGCCCTCGTAGCGGTCATTTACGTCCTCATCGGATTCACTTTTGGTATTCTCATCCGAGAGTTTTGTTACGTGCCGAGGAATTTCTGGCAGGGTTTAGTGGTGGCGACTGGTATGAGCAACTGGGGTAACTTGCGTGAGCATTCTTTCACTCGCATTCACATTGCACGAATATCAGTCTAATTCACATGGTATCACTGCATCAGCTACTGCTGTCGTTATCACCGTAACGGCTCAGGCGCCCTTCAACTCGTCAACTGACCCAGACCTTGGAGTGTCGTTTGTGGCCATTTTCATCATGGTATGTTCCTCTGCGTGGATGTCCGATAATCACCGCCTTAGCTTTGACATGTTCAGGTATACCACCTCGTATTTTGGGTTGCTGGAGCAGCAGCCTCGCTCGCTTGGGATTATGCTCCCGGAGTCCCGCAAGGCGAAGAGGCTGAAGTTCGACTTTGCTGGAAGCAGAAACCCATCGGTTCATGGATTTGTCGACGCATTCTACATCAACCTGTCCCACCTTTCGGTAAACCGCAACCTGAAGAGAAGACCAGTAAAAGTATTCGGTCGTATGATTACTCTGAGAAAGGAAAAGACCTGGAGAAAGCGACGCCTTCTTCCGCTGTAGAGGCACCGGTAGCTTCCACGAGCAACAATAACAAGAACGACATGATCCCCGAAAACCTCGATCAGGACCCGGATATCCAACTCGCGAGACGTACATCACATCTCTCCGCGGCGACGTCTTTCCGTTCACGTCGTCCATCCGCCGGCATCCTCCCACTTCCCAACCTCCACTCCGGTGCACCACCAAACGCGCCACCGCCTTCGCTCGCAGACACCTCGTCTTCTGTCGAGTCTCAATTAGATCGGCCATCACATTCACCATCGTTCTTGGAAAAGGTCAAGAGGGTCGTCAAACCGTTGACCACGGTGGTAACACCGATTACCCTCACATTAGCGATATCGCTGCCTATCGCGCTCGTTCCGGAGTTGAAAGCACTGTTCGTCGACGCCACAGCTTCAGGTGGCCCAGATTGGACAGGACCTGACGGACAACCGCCACTCGTCTTCGCCATCGAGACAGGTTAGTCTCTGACCCTCTGCTATCCTTCTCACTTTCCCTTTCCTCTGATAAAGGCAGGCGCCTTAATGACGGATTCGTTCTTCCACAGCGGAATTTGTCGGACAAATCACCGTACCCATGGCCCTGATCCTCCTCGGTGCCTCCTTTGCCCGCATGAAAATTCCACGACCTCTCTCTCGACTCCCAATCCCAGCCATGATCCTCTGTTCACTAGCGAAAATGGTGCTGCTGCCGGTCATCGGCGTGTTCATGGTGCAGGCGATGGTCAGGGGAGGGTTGATCCCCAAGAGCAGTATCGTTGAGATCTTTGTGGCGATGTTCTTGAGTGGGACGCCGAGTGCTGTCAAGTGAGTTCTTCTAGTCGTTTTTGGAATGATGGGTATGGTGGTGGGGGATAAGGATGCTGATGCTGCGGTCCTTTTTTGACAGTCAGTTGATTGTTTCGGCACTGTATTCACCAGACGGAGACACGGATACGTTGTCTGTATGTCGCCTCTTCAAAGTTGTATCTCCGTTCACCCTCATTGATCTATCGTACTCGTGGTTTTAGATGTTCCTTCTCGTCCAATGTAAGTTTTCCATCTGGGAAAACCGCAGGGAGTCGTAGTCCAATCTTCGTTCTGTGTGCCCTCAGAACTGGTGGATAATCAGCTGAGTGAGCGCAGGACGACGATGGGCTACGATTCCTTGACCAGCGATCATTTTCAATTCTTGTACTTGAAAGCTGACCCTCGATTCTCCATAGATGTCTTCATGTTTCTATCCTCTGCGTATGTGCCTTTGATCCTTAACCATCTCTACATGTTTCTCTTGCTTCCTCGCTAACATTGTTCATATATACAGTATCCTCACCGCTGTATCGCTATGGATCGTCGAGAAATAAACGAATCATGCCAGGCCAGACTGCCCGCCTGTTGGAGATATATATATTATAGACCGGGCACTCGACAAGTCCCCGACCGTGTGACGTGGCCAGATTAGAGGCCACGGTGCGGAATTGTGGGCTACATAGATGTCGCATGGGGTTACGCACCAAGGACGAGAGCGCTCCGCCACTTCCACGTCCTCGTTTCCTTCGAGTCGTACGAGCAACCTGTAGCTATAAACGAGCGCATTGCACTGCCGTATTGTTAGGACCGCGCTGCGAGCCGTCCCTTGTTGTCATCAATATGTATCGGACTTACAACTTGCATATAGCCCGGTTTGGGCTTCGAACTGCGGCTACACAGGAAGACGTGCCTTGAACAATGGGTGGTATAGGTTTGTGGCGTTACTCGTCGCCAATGCGCAGCTGTGGCCGGCACTCTAGAAAAGGTGATAATAATACCTCTACTAGCCTCGGGCTCGCAGCTGTCAGCTTCACCCGCTTATGCAAATATATCACCGTAAGTGGCTCGTTGGCTCGATTTGGGAGAGAGGATACTAGGCAAGTACACACTATACCCTGATATTCGTTCCGTATATCCTCGGCGTCATCAAAGTGTGTTAACCTCGCCTCGCTTCCGTGTCGTGGAGAGGAGATGGCACTGCCATTTGAGCTGTGGGGCTATATTTATGGTCCTGTTACGGTCGACAGCGTCTACTTACTTCACACTTCTGTCATCATAGGCCCCACCAACACCTTCACCAAGATCTCACCTTGTTTCAGACAAGTTACAACCCTCAGGAGTATCGACCGCGAGGCTGACTTGAACCCAGATTGACACCGAGACTTCTCGTTAACCTAATTTTCAACGACACGATGGAAGTCGTCGCCGCCATCGGTCTTTTCCAACCTACATTTTCCATGGCCTGGGGCACCTTGCGCACACTCTCCAGCATCTATAGCAACGTCAAGAACCGGCGATCGCAACTATGCTGCTTGCTGGAGCGTTGTAATAAGCTATTGAATGAGTTGGAAGGACTCTCGGCCAGGGAGAGTAGCAATGCGGTGCAGATTGAGCACAACCTCGACTTCGTTGTGAGGTAGGTACATCGAGAGAATGTATGCTGGTAGGCAATCGCTGACAATATTATTGAATCATTTTTATCATGATAGGGCCATCGAGAAGACGGGTGAAGTGCTCAAGATGATCCAGCAGAAGGGTTTCGTTTGGTGTTTGATGCACCCGTCTGATATTGATCGTCGCATAGAATCAGCTGGCGTGGCCATCGTTGATGCGTATCAGCATTTCAATGTGCGTGTAGTGCTACCATAACGATTGCTAATTGTTTGTATCCAACGCACTAACGGCCATTCTCGTAGATTGTGGCTCATTTGGACAGTTCGGAGTTTCAGGCGAAGATGGAAGTGGCTCGAAAAGAAGACCATTCTGAACTCGTTGCACGGCTGGAAGATATTTCGAAAACCGATCAGAAGATTTTGGACGCGTTAGAAGATCGAGATGGACAGCGTCGACGGATGGAGGAGTTGTATGTTGCACTATTGAAGGTGTGCTCCTATTCACCCACAAGTATATGCGTCTTTCTTACTTGGATATGGGGTGTGCAGTATGTCGAGGGACTTGGCGAGCAGCGTGCTACTGTAGCACCTGAGGAACGATTCCTGCGCAACGCTACGGCGACCTTGGAGAGAGTGTCGAAGTCTAAGCATCAACAATCGCCGCATGTGCGCCCATGGACTCTTACCAGTTTAGAGGTCACGATCCATCGCAAGGAAGTGATTGGTAGAGGTGCGTTTGGCATTCTCTATCGAGGCGAGTGGGCTGGAAAGGTAAAGCATGTCTCCGCGACGATTTTGTTTGTGCTCGCGCGCTGAATGCCAGTTGATGCCATAGACCGTGGCCGTCAAGCAAATGTACCAGGAGGATTCTCGCACCCTCGACGAGAAAGATAAAAAGGTGCGCATTTTTTGTGAACTCCAATTGGTCGAGGAAATTTCTGACAAAAATTGATACGTAGGCTTTCTTGAAGGAAGTTGAGATATGGTAAATACTTGTACTTTAGAGTGAAATTGATACTTGTACCATATTGACAACGTTTTGATTTTCTCTAGGTCGCTCCTGAACCATCATAATGTCCTGCGATTTTTTGGTGCTTGTCTGGAGTCCGTTAAGGTGCGCAACTATGGTTTCCCTGTCAAACGCTACTGAGTTTGAAGTAGCCCTTTATGGTTAGCGAGTATTGTAAGTACGGGAACGTATGCGAGTATCTGCGTGGTCCTTTCCCCGAAGCCGATCGTCTGTCTCTGGTACGCGTGATTTTTCTGCATATGTCGACTGTAGATTCTGATCCGTTTCCCCAGCTGAGTGGTATCGTCTCAGGCATGATATATCTACACGGGAATAGCATCGTCCATGGTGATCTCAAAGGCGTATGCACGCTTCCCGATGTTTATTCGGTTTCGAGCTGAGTGAATCCTCTCGCAGGTCAACGTTCTTGTGGACGATAATCATCAAGCTATTCTTGCCGACTTTGGTATCTCGCGGCTCCTGGATGACACTCTCACAATCCGTAGCCACGCGTCTCTCACTGGGTCATTAAACGGTACTTTTCGCTGGATGGCGCCCGAATGTCTCAGCGGTACCCGAGCTAAGAAGTCCTCGGACGTCTACAGCTTTGCCATCACGGCCTGGGAGGTTTGTCCTCCTCGCCACCCATGTTTCGAAGTTGTTATCACGGCCCTAACTTCGCTCTAGATATTTAGCGGCGAAGTTCCCTTTTTCGGCATATATGAGCCTTTATTGGCCAAAGCCGTTGTCGACAATGGAGAGCGTCCCAAGCGTCCGGGCAGGCTGGACAAGGAGGAGAACGACTCTCTATGGAAGTTGATGGAGTCGTGTTGGGATGGAGATCCTTCGGCCAGGCCATCCTTTGTCAGTATACAAGATACTATGAAATATGATCTTCCCAGACCTAAAGGTAAGAACACCTTCAGAAATCTACGAAGAGGTCATAGCAGTTAAGGACAGTGCATGACTTCTTCTCTCTCATTCAGGATCGCCTGAGCCCGAGCCCTCGACCCTGTACGAACCGGGCAAGATAAGCATTCTGAAGGCTCAGATCCTTGAACTATCGCAGAGTGCACGCTACGAGGAAGCGGCCACCCTTCTTGACGAGCACATCCAGAATAGCCAAACGACTTCAGGTCCAGAACACCTCGAAAGGCTGCAGATTATGCACATGCTTGCCGTCGTCTACGGCCATTTGCATCGATATACCGAAGCTATGGAGTTAATTACGAGCATCGTGGAGGCAAGGAGCAGTATTTTAGGCGTCAACCACCGCGAGACGCTGGAGAGCAGACACTACCTCGCAATCACCTTCTATCACCTAGGACGATTCAGCGCAGCCGCTGCTGAGTTGGAAGTCGTTGTTGATGTGAGGAAGAGGGTTCTTGGAACAGGACTTCCGGACACTCTGGCCAGCATTCATGCGTTGGCTTCGGCCTACCATTGTTTGGAGCGCCACAGCGACGCCGCTGGTTTACTGCAGGAAGCTGTGGACGGCAGGCGAAGCGCTCTCGCGCCTGGGCACCCAGACACGCTGAGAAGCATGCACTTACTGGCGCTTGTTCAGAATGCTCTGAATCGACCTCTCGATGCTGCCCAGTTACTGGAGCAAGTTGTCGAGGAGCGTAACAAGGTTTGCGGGACAGAAAACATCGACACCCTGGACAGCGTCCATTGGCTCGCGGTGATCTATAACGATCTACAGAGGCACACACAGGCTGTAGAGTTATTCGGGCGCGTATCTGAGGCCCGAGCCAGAGTTCTCGGGACGACCCATCCCGATACGCTGGAGTGCAACCACCATCTTGCCATCGCCAATATGGACTTGATGCGATTCGAGGACGCCGCTGCCGTACTTGAACGACTTGTCGCAGCCAGACAGGAAGCCTTCGCACTTGACGATGTCGACACAGTAGCAAACATGCATCTTTTGGCTGTCGCATACACCGAACTGGGCCGAAATGTCGAAGCTGCCGATATCCTCGAGCAGGTTGTCGAATCCAAACAGAGAATACTAGGTGCCACACATGAAGATACCCTCCAAAGTACGCACGCCCTTGCTACCACGTACAGCATCTCGGGACGATATCCGGAGGCTATTGGTCTCTTTGAGAGGTTAGCAGAGACTCCGACGGGAGACTCTGCCTTGGCCTTGGACAGTAGTCACGGCCTAGCTGTCGTATATATGGAGCAGCAGCGTTTCAAAGACGCTGCGAAGCTCTTGAGAACTGTTGTTGGAGGAAGGACGAGGGTACTAGGAGCCGACCACCCCGGTACCCTGGAGAGCATGGATCACCTAGCGAGCGCAATATCCTACACCCCGGAGTCGTCAGACGAGACCGTGTCCTTGTTTAAAGCTGTCTGGCTTGGGAGGAAGAAGGTCCTAGGGCCCGACCATGTAGCCACAATGGACACCGCACATCGCCTCGCCCTGGCGTTACACAACGACCCGGTACGGCGTACCAAACTTTTAGAGGCGACGCTGAAATCGAGGAAGAAGGTCCTTGGTGAGGAAGATATCAGCACCTTGAGCACTGCCCATCACCTCGCCGCAGACTGCTACGATCTGCAACAGCGACGCAAGATACTGGAGAACGTCGTGAGAGCCAGGGAGAGAGTTCTCGGTAAAGAGCACCCCGACACCCACCAAAGCGTCTACCTGCTAGCTGTGACTTACAACCATCTGCATCGGTTCGGCGACGCTTCTGTGCTATGCGAGCGTCTTTCGAAGGCAAGGAGGGCCATCCGCAGCGTTGAAGACGTCGACTATCGGGAGAGTCGCCATATACAATCCGTCGAGTATTGGGAGAGTCGCCATCTCCAAGCCGTCGTATACTACAACCTTCACCGGTACTCCGAGGCGATAGAGGTTGCGTGGGAAGTTTGGCGGGAAAGGATCAAGGGTTTGGGCAGCGAGGACATCGATACGCTGAATAGCGGGCACCTTCTAGCCATGGCACTCTACTGCATCGAGAAGAACATCCGGGCGTACCGCTTGTTGGAGATAATCGCGGGGAAGAGGGCTGACGTACTGGGTGCAGAGCACGTCAGCACGCTGGCGAGCAAGCATCTACTGGTTGCCACCTCCTACAAGTTGCAGAAGCATTTAACCAAGCCTCCAACGCTGATCCTGGAGCTCAGGACAGAGACGCTGATGAAGGAGGTGGTAGAAGCGAGAAAGGAGAAGTTTGGGATCGATCACCTCGATACGTTGGAGAGTATGCATCTTCTCGCCGCCATATACTTCGACGTCGAGCAATTCGCAGAGGCAGAAACATTATTGCAACCGGTCGTAGAGTCTAGGAAGACCGCCGTCACTCTCAACAAGGACCAGGAGTCGCCTAACAGCAAGAGTATTGATCTGCTGGTGCATAGCATGAGACTGCTGGCGGAGGTACTACGAGCTCAACATAAGAAGCCTGCGGCGAAGAAGGCGGAGAAAGAAGTTGAGGTACGCTTCATCTCGTCTATATAGCGCATACGAGGAACATGAAACTGATCTGGCGGTAACAGACCATGGAGAAAAAGCATCAGAACAACCGACCGAGGAGTTCTTCAGCCAATTTGTTTTTTGGTAAACGTATCAAGTCGGAAGTCGGACGATCAGATCTACAGCTAGCCAAGCAACATGCAATTTGAACTCTTGCTGTCCTTGGAAGCGCTATGGAGGTGCACAGTGCAGATGGGCGGCATGTAAACAACACGATCAAAAGCATGAAGGAAGCACACGACGCGGAGTAGATTTGTGCAAAGCCAAGCGAACAGAAACATAGAGACGCCACCATGTGATCGAATAATATATAGACCGTCCATAACAGATGTCCGAAGGTTTCGAGTAAATATGTACAAGCCAGAGTCCAGTGCATAGCCGTGAAACCTCACGGCTTTCGCCCCGCGCGTACAAATACCATGGCGAGTAGACAACTCACATCGGAAAGCGACGGAACCTGCTGGAAGGGAGCTCCAAATCAGGCAGGAGACGATAGTAAGCGCTGCAAACCTTGAGCGATGCGGACGATCGACAAATCTAAACGAGAGAAACGTGCCTCCATGAGCTAGGGCAAATCGAGTATCAACGGGGGAAAGGGTGATTTGCCTACCGTCCATCAGATACGGAACTCTATCCCGTCAAGGGAAAAGTCTCTCCTCGACCGTTGCGTCCATCCCCGTCTCCGACCTCTCCAAATCCATTCTCAGTTCCATTCTCAGCCAATCCTCCTTGACGTGTTGGAATACGACACCGTCCTTCTTCAACAACCTCAACGCCTCCACCGTCCAATTTTGACAGTCCCACATCCGGTCACCCTTGACCACCGGCACGCTCTTCAGCCTCTCCGTCAACCAGCTAAGGTCGTCCCAGCTCGAAATCCAGCCGACGTGCGCACCACCGCGAAGATCGCGAGCCCGCTCGAAGGCGGTGTGATGGCTCGTTGCGAAACAAAAAGAGTCGGAGTTGCCTTTCAGCTCGAATAGTTGGGCATGAAGACGCGACTTGAGGACGACGATGGCCCAATGTTCCGTCCGGCGAAAGTGGCCATTGATAACATACTGCGCTACGACGAGCGGATACTTTTCGGGCATGACAGTCATTAGGTACCTGTCGATTCAACAAAGAAGGGAGGACGGCCATATGCGTGCGTGTGATCGTCAGTCAGCGAGATGTTATTATGATAGGACAAAGAGAAACGCTGAATGAAATGGTATTGGAACTGGAAGACGCGTTTACTCACTTTGGGAAGTGGCGTCAAGCTTGGTACCGGTACAGGTAGGGTAGGGGGGGCCGCAGCGATACGCCTGAACAAAGGTGGGCGTGCAGTTCGTGGGGGAGAATTTGGAAGCTCAACCCTCGGACCGACGACTCTGTTCCTGTTTATATACACAGTACCCTCGTCAAGGGACATCCATGACGGGATCGGAACCGGCAATCGCACAAAGGGATCTGAGATGCGAGGGCAATAATCGACCTTTCCCCCGATTAGAAGAAAGGGAACCGCAGGTCATGGGCATTCTGCATGTTAGGTGCTTTCATGAGATAATGAGGAGTACATGATGGATCGTAGAAGCGCGGGGAGGAGGGGATGCGTGTGTGAGGGGAACGTGGGGAACACGCTTCCACGGAGCGGAGAACATTTGCCTGGGAATGAGCTGAACGAGGACAAAAGGATGCTTTAAAGCTTGAGGCGTGGGTGTTTCGTCATCCCGAGGTATAGGATCGTTGAGGGTGCACCTTATCGCACACAACTTGTCCATGCCTGGCTCGTGACGACTCGGAGAAGACAGCTAGGTTGAGAGACATGAGGTATGGTCATCGGTACATGTCCAAAAGGCGTCCGGGATAAATGACGAAATAATGACGAATAGAAAGAGGGAATTTGCCAAATTACCTTCTCTCCAGTCAGGAAACGGCAGGTAAACATGAGGAAAGACTGTTATTCCCCGTAGCCGCCGTATGTGTGGATGCTTCTAAGACTAAGTGCATCGCGAAATCCGGGAGAGTGTGTAGAAAAGAAAATCTAGAAGGGCGCGCTGAGGCACCGGTGCTGAATTCATCAAAACCGAGGAACGAGGGTGAGGACGTCCAGGAACTGAGGGTGGGCCGGCAGGTTCGCCCGCTGTGTACGGAGTTCTCTAGTCTCCGTATCAAACCTCACAAAGGAGTCGTTGTGTGAGGGCTTTTAATAATTGACACTGGCAAGAACTAGTGGCAGACAAAAGGCGTTGCTAGATGTTTATTGCCGGATAAGAAAAGTCTGGGTATCGTGGCGGAGAAGAGGAGACGGCGTAGAGAAGCTCGATTAGGAAAGGGTGGCGTAACACTTCGCTTGAAGGGACACAAACGCAAACAAAGGTGCTCTAGCGCCACCTGTCGCTGTCTTGCATGGTGAGCTCGGCCGTATTTACCACCATGGACGCCATACGGGTACCCAAGGTAGATCATTACGTTGTATATTTTGGTGCAAATGCTTACAATTTCATTCATAAGGTCTCCGACGTGCTTTGTAGCAAAGCCGGGAAGACCTCTTTCGGCACTCTCTACCTTACAGCCCACCACCTCATCTTCTCATTTAACGATGATGTTGAGCCGGAGATGTGGGCGAGTTATTCTGTGCTTGTATAGCCTACCAGTCCTACGTGCTGATGGTCAGACGATGGTTGGGGCGTGTTCTAGGTTCCGTATCCCTTGATCGCGCTCGTTACACGTTTGCCACAAACTCTTAGCGGGCAAGCACCCATCAGCATACGCTGTCGGACGTTCGAAACGTTTTCTCTATTCTTCGGGAAGGATTCGGATGCGGGAGATGTGTTTGACAGCGTCAAGGAGCTCACTGTGGCCCGTGCGTACAGTTCATCTTTAATATTGGCCCCTGCTCATACTCCCTTTATTGAACAATCCAGCATCGATCACGTCACTATACGCATTCTTCTACTCACCCAAACCACCACTGACCGTCACAAATGGTTGGACCATGTACGTCCCTCGAGAAGAATTTGGCCGCATGGGCGTCGGCACTAGGACGAAGGCGTGGAGATTTACGGACATCAACAAAGATTACTCAGTGCGTCTCCTTCTCTCCACTTGCCTGCCTCCACGGAACGTATTAGCGTTGATAACCCACAGTGATGCCACCGTTCTGTTGTCGCTTTAGTTTTCACCCACGTATCCCGCCCGGATGGTCGTGCCTACGCGTATCAGCGACACGACGCTCCAATATGCCGTGAAGTATCGCAGCAAGGGTCGGATACCTGCTCTGACCTACCTGCATTGGGCAAACTACGTTTGTTCTCCTCTGTTCATCCTGAATGCAATGATCGCTTGAATTGAACATGCTTTTCTAGGGCAGCATCACACGATCGAGTCAACCTATGGTCGGTCTCACGAATGCACGATCTGTCCAGGATGAGAAGCTCATCGAAGCCGTGTTTCAATCCCATTATTCTCCGGACTCCCGAGCTGGGGCGGTCACACCCGTGTTCGGCGCACAAACCACCAATCTTATCATCGATGCCCGTCCTACGACCAATGCTATGGCCAACACGGCCAAGGGCGCCGGAACGGAGAACATGGATCATTACAAGGACTGCAGGAAGGCATACCTCGGGATCGACAACATTCATACCATGCGCGATTCGCTAAATAAAGTCGTCGAAGCTCTTCGGGAGACTGAGCTTCTCGCTGCCAGTCTTACCGGAGGGGATCCAAACTCGAATGCACCGCTCGTTCCGGTCGATAGGTCTGCACTAAGACGATCTGGCTGGTTGCGCCACATCTCTGCCATCCTGGAGGGGACAATAATCATCATACGAAACGTCCATGTCAACAACTCCCACGTACTTATACACTGCTCGGACGGTTGGGACCGGACTTCACAGCTCTCTGCCGTCGCTCAACTATGTCTCGACCCATTCTACCGTACCATTCGCGGCTTCCAGATCCTCGTCGAGAAGGACTGGCTCAGCTTCGGCCACCGATTCTTGGATCGTTGCGGCCATCTTTCTTCAGAGAAGTTCTTCCTCACTCCTGTCGAAGGAGCTGGAGGTGCTGAAGGTGCAGGCGCCGCCCAGGCCTTCTTCGCGTCCGTGCAGAACCGTTTCGCCTCGAACCACCACGTCAAGGAGACGAGTCCTGTCTTTCATCAGTTCTTGGAAACCGTGCGCAATGTCCAGCGTCAGTTCCCGGACCGCTTCGAGTTCAACGAGCATTTCCTTCACGAACTCCATTACCACCTCTATTCATGTCAATTTGGCTCCTTCCTCTTCAATTCTGAGAAGGAGCGCCGTTTGGCATACGACCAGACGGTGTCCATCTGGGATTGGATGAACTCGCCACCACGACGAGACGAGTATCTCAACCCGACGTACGACCCCTCACTGGACGACCCAGCGAGCAGGCAGCCGAAGGCAGACCAAGGTGTTCTATTTCCGAATCCGAAGGACCTGCGGTTCTGGCACGAGCTCTATGGACGATCGGACGAGGAGATGAATGGTAAATATGTGGTGGCGCAGGCACAGGGTTCGGATATGGTGGGCCCGATTGAGAACGCCGAAGAAGACCCGCTCGTGGCATCGACGCCCGATTCCATCGAGACCACACCCTCGTCGCCAGTGATTTCTACGCCTACGCTTTCTACACCACCACTGCCCAACGCGACCCCCGAACCTGGTGCGACTACGCTTACACTGCTGAGCTCTGCCGCCCAGGAACGTATATCAACATCACCTCTCCGTTCTTCCGTTCCTCTTACTACCGGACCGCCAGATTCTCAACGAGCATCTTCTCCCCTCCCTCGATCGACGCGTTCCCCACAACCCTATACAACCATGCGTTCCACGCCTTCACCCGTGCCGAGTCTCGGCGGTCCTCCATCCCCATCGCGTTCCCGCCAACTCCCCGCCAGACCTCAATCCGACTTCCTATCCACAACAGGTGGCGGTCTTCGTTCGATGTGGGGTAAAATCTCCTCCAACGCCGGTGCGGCGCTCACAGCGGCCCAAACCGCCTACGACGGCGTAGCGAAGGACTTTGCCTCGTCGGGGCTCAGAGTCAATTCTTCCAGTGGAAGTGGCGCAGGTTCGGATGGCGAGTTGGCGGAGAAGTCGCCTGTTGTGCCGGGTGGGGGAGAGTTAAGAGGGAGGGATGAGTTGTCGGCTTGGGGCGCTGAGAGCTCTATGACGATATCGGAGAGGGAAAGAGCGAGGGAGCGGGAGAGGGAGAGAATCGTGGCGGTGAGGCCGAGTACGTTCGCTCAGGGGTCGTCGAATCCGTGGGCGAGCGTGAGGGAGAGACCGGGCGTGCCGTCGATGTTGTTGGATAATCCGTGGAGTACGACGGGCGGTGGGGCACCTGGGCTTGGTGGTGGTGGCTCGTCTGCCTCGAAAAGCACGCCGGTGCATGCGAGGGACGTGTTCGCTTCGTCGAATGTTGCCTCTGCGCCACCCATATCTGCGTCAAATTCATCATCGACGGATAACTCGACGTCGGGCTCGGGCGGAAATACGGACAATCCAGGAGGAGCATCGGGCCCACTTGGAGGGGCCAATGATGGCAGCAGCGATTACATCCTGGGCGAATTGGGCCTTCCTCTCGATCCCACCGTCGCCCAACCCATCCCAAGACGAGCGGATTCCTCCGCCACTTCGCGGTCAAGTATCATTGGTGCAAGTGCAGGCGTTTCGACGCCTAGTCTGATGAGGGCGGTGTCGAGAGGTGAGGTGCAGGAGATGAGGAATGGGTCGAGTTTGAGCCCGAGGTTAGCTTCGCCTGCGCCTGCGCCGCCGCCGCCACCACCACCACCGGCGAAGGAGGGACAAATGACAGATCCGTTGGGTGTTGGGCTTATTTAGCATGGGTGGGCAAGAGGGGTGGTGAGGATTGTTGTTTTGCTGATATTCATGTTATACCGGGTGGATCGAGAGGGTACAAATAGTCAAGTGTAGACGCTTGTGGATGTACGATGGTTTGTTGTCTTTCGAACCACGAGTTAACGGAAGGTCTGTGCCTCAGACTCGGACAGCGCCTCGCTAATACCTCCATGTAGTCCGCCGCTCGTGGGTATGTTTATCACAGAAGCAAACTAAGATGCGAGAAAGACACAGCATGATGTCCAAGTCTTGTTTGCCACTCAAGCTGATGCCACACTCGAATACTCTTTAGGTCTTTCTCTCTCACCCGATACACAGTCCTGAGCGAGATGACTGTTTGCGAAAGTGTAAGGTAAGGTAGGTAAGGTAAGGTAATTTATTCAGGGTACAAAACGGGCCCATGAGGACCAATACCCCTATCCGTAGGAATACATGTAAATTACACTACGGAAAACAGCACAGTATCCTTTACCGCTGTGATACCCACAATGCGCCGTGATCTGCACAGAAGCATCAGGCCTCTCACGGGATCCAGAACAGGCTGTAAGTACTATAAGTCATGTAACATGCCTTACCCAAAGAGAAAAAACAATGAAAAGTTTCGACCGTATAAAAACCCATTAGGGAAAAATTGGTACATCTCAAATGGGAGCATGATGCAGAGCTCGGAGTACTTGCAAGCGTACCTTGTACTCGGAGGACGCTGAGAATGATGATTTTCAGTGGTGTACACACCCATAATCAACTGTGTCGTTGGAGGTCGAGGACACAATTACGCCACCTTGGAAGAGCCGTGTGGCGCGTGCCGGTGAATCCGGTGAGGACCGGAGTGTCTCGGGAAACATCGGACGACGCCAACGACACTCGCAAGGATAGCAGATTTTCTGGAAATGAGCTATTAATTACCAAGAGCAATTCTAGCAATCTAGTTTGTTCCAGGGCCAAAGGCAACATTCTGTTGTGACACGGTACAAAGACCAATGTCTGAGAGTGTCGCAATTGGGTGGATGGATCGCAGCGCAGGCCCAACGGACGCTGGTCTGTGAGTGAAGTTTTCGACTGTGGCGAGCATCAGAGCACGACGATCTGTCGTCTCCGAGCACCGCGAGCCTTCGACAACGCTGAGAGTGAGAGATAAGAGACCGTCTGACTGTGGCATGCGTCTGAGCGAGGAATATTCCATCACTTCCGTGCAATGCGAGCCATGAAGAAGAATATCCGAAGATCAGGGAGTGTCATCCGAGCCCACAGTGATCCATCCATCCCATATTTTCGCGCAATCAGGCTCTGGACACTCCTCGAAGGTATGAATACCCTCTCGAGGGCCTCTGGCTCTTTACAGCCGTTCCTGTACGAGTCCGTTGCCGTAAGGAGCTCCTCGTCTGACAACGCTGACGCGTCTGTAAGCGACGGTTGTTTTATGTTTTTCCAGAGAGGTCTTATTAGCAACATGTACGGTTCGTAGTACCTCATGATCCCGCCTGGAGGAAAGAATGGCGCCATAGGTCTCACGTAAGCGGTCATCATTTTACATGCAGAGAACCCAGCCGTGCGGATATATATAAAAGTGGCCAACGTTCTTCGCTTTCCCCCCATCGCCCTTCTTCTCTCCCCCACCCTCTCTCGCGTCTTTCATCCCGTTTAGACTATCCCCCTCTTCCCCTCCGTCGTCCTCGTCGTCCTCTGTCCCCTTCCCCCCACCAAATTAGACACTTATCGCAGCCATGACTGTCAACGGTACCGTCCGCGCCGCGCTCGCGCCTGGCCACTTCCTCTTCACCTCTGAGTCGGTCGGAGAGGGTCACCCCGGTTAGTACCCAACAGTCCTCGAGTTCTGAGCCCTTTAAACCACGGTGCCCATAGCCCAGTAGCTTCTCTTGCTCGTTGGGGCAACGGGCCTGGTCTCTGTCCGATTAGTATGGGTGTGAAAAAACATGGTACTTACGACGGGATGTTCTGTTTTTGCTAGATAAGATCTGTGACCAGGTCTCAGACGCTATCGTGAGTTCTCCTTCCTCGTTCGCCATTCTTCGTCTTTTTCTCCCCGTGCCTTTTCCGTTTTGGGCCTGTATGTCTCATGATTGGATGGTTGGCTGACTAGGGCGCTTTTTCTTCCCTATCGACGACGACGTACAGCTCGATGCCTGCCTCGAACAAGACCCCTCCTCCAAAGTCGCCTGCGAGACCGCCTCGAAGACGGGCATGATCATGGTCTTCGGTGAAATCACGACGAAGGCCAGATTGGACTACCAAGCCGTCATCCGCAACGCGATCAAAGAAATCGGGTACGACGACTCCTCCAAGGGTTTCGACTACAAGACCTGCAACATCCTCGTCGCCATCGAGCAGCAATCGCCCGATATCGCGCAGGGACTCGACCACGGCTCGCTCGAGGACCACGGCGCGGGCGACCAGGGGATCATGTTCGGGTACGCGACGGACGAGACGGAGGAGTTGATGCCGTTGACGATCATGTTGGCGCATAAGTTGAACGCGGCGATGGCCGTTGCGAGGAGGAGCGGCGAGTTGGGGTGGTTGAGGCCGGATAGTAAGACGCAGGTGACGATTGAGTATAAGAAGGATGGGGGCGCGATGATCCCGCTTAGGGTGGACACCGTTGTTATTTCGACGCAGCATGCGGAGGAGATCTCGACGGAGGAGTTGAGGAAGCAGATTTTGGAGAAGATCGTGAAGCAGGTTATCCCTGCGAAGCTCCTCGACGACCAGACGATCTACCACGTACGTCGTTCTCTAGTCCCTTCGTCTTTCCGGATACTGATCGAGGTGCTCTCCTGCAGATTCAACCCTCCGGCCGCTTCGTCATCGGTGGTCCTCAGGGTGACGCCGGTCTGACAGGCCGTAAGATCATCGTCGACACCTACGGTGGCTGGGGTGCCCACGGTGGAGGTGCTTTCTCCGGAAAGGACTTCTCCAAGGTCGACCGTTCCGCGGCCTACACCGCCCGCTGGGTGGCCAAGTCGCTCGTCGCCGGTGGACTCGCGCGTCGTTGCCTCGTTCAGCTTTCGTACGCCATCGGTGTCGCTGAGCCGCTCTCGATTTACGTCGACACGTACGGGACGGGGAAGAAGACGGACGAGGAGCTCGTTGCTATCATCAGGAAGAACTGGGACTTGAGGCCTGGTGTCATTGGTGCGTTTTTGGCTGTGTGCTGCGTATGGTAGAGGGACGACGATGCTGATTGTGCGTGTGGTTTGGTGTTTGTAGTCAAGCAGCTCGACCTCCAAAAGCCGATCTACCGCAAGACGGCGTCTTACGGCCACTTCGGTACGTTTGCTCGCGTTCATGCAGTATCCCATTGACGCTCCTGCTGATCACGAACTACTCTACAGGTAACCCCGCCTACAACTGGGAGAAGCCCAAGCAGCTCTTGCTTTAATTTCCTCGCCCTCGCCCGCGCCCGTTGTCAGCATCATAATACCTATCCCCGTGTTTCCTAGTTCAACACTCCCTGCCCTTGACGGATTTCGATACGTTTTCCAACAAACGTATCCCTTGTTTGATTCGCACTCTGCTCACGATCGCACGCATTCATTGATTGCATTAGGAAGTTCATCCTTCCACCACTATACTTATTAGTCTTCATCTTTTCCTACGTCTGTTTTTTGGTTGCTCGCATGACATCTATCTCTACACCCATCCGCCTCGTAAATCAATTACCCACCCCGTGTTACCCTAGACATCCCCCGCCCCCGTCTTGTACCTACCTACCTCTCTCCATCCACCCACACACCTCCATCTCGTCCTGTATGATTTTCGTCTGTCGTCGTCGTCGTCGTTGTCGTTGGCGGTGGTGGTGGCAGCTGAATGCAATGCTAGGAAGGAATACGAACGCGCTCAACCGCGTAGTTATTCCTTCTGTATTACTCTTCATCTTGCTCTGTGTGTGTACGTCTGGTCCATTCAATACCGCGTCCGTGAGAGGTATCCATACTTTTCGAGGCATTCAACACGGAGGTCTTCTTCCCGTCCCGCTTTGAACTGGCCATGCACGGAAACACGGGAGAGGAGACGGGACGGAGATCTTGCTAAGGTACGTAAGGTAATCTAATCTGATCGTGATGGCCCGCAAGCTAGGCCCGGAGATGCCGGTCGTAAGCAACGCAAATTTGCTCGAGTCGACGTCCTATTCGTCCGATCCGTTTTTCTTCGGGATGGTGTTGGTGAATGAATTACAAACGAACGAACGAACCCAGAAACTTTTTCTGCTTTCAGGCAGCGCACGTTCGTCCGACGTTATCCCTTTCTTCTCCGTCGTCTCTTTCTCCAGCCTTCCAGAACTTGAATCTTGAATCTTGAAAGCGTCCCCGGAACGTTTGACGGTCGATCGTCTTGTTAGAAAGAGTCAAAGCTTTGAAGTTTTGAAAAGGAGTACTAGACTTGGACTTGGAGTAACGACCTGCTACATAGAAGTGTAGACTAGACATAGCATAGCACCAGTGAGCTCATCAACCCCTTCTTCGTTCTTTTGCTAGTGCTAGTTGAACTGACCGTCTCTCCCCCGTCCATCCCATCCCATCCTTCATCCACCTTCCTCCCCCTCCCCACCCTTCCCAACAACCCACCCACCCACCTACCCAGTGTGTGGCATCCTCGGTCTCCTCCTGCACGACCCCAACACCGACGCAGCCCCCGAAATCTGCGAAGGTCTCTCCCTCCTCCAACACCGCGGCCAAGACGCATGCGGCATCGTGACATGTGGACCTAAAGGCAGGTTCTACCAGTGTAAGGCGAATGGGATGGTCAGGGATGTGTTTGATGCGGGGGCGGTGGCGAGGTTGGTGGGTGGGATGGGGATCGGGCATGGTGAGTCGAGGTTTTCTTTGATTTGATTTTGTTGTCTTTTTTGGGGGGAGGTGTGGAGCGGTTTCTGGGATTGGATTGGATGGAGAGAGGTCGTTGCGTTGTCCTAGCCAGACGGTTGTATTTTTGTGCAAGTGTGGCGTGGATAGTCACCTTCCAGACATCGAGGATTTACCGTCGCTCGCCCAGTGGATCATTGATCCGCGGAATCTCGATGTATGCGATCCGCATCCCATCAGGTTTTTGGAGAGTTTCTGCCGGTCCGTATGAGTCTACGGACTTCATAATACCCTCAGGAGTCGTTATATGCGCTCTCCGTGCACTCAGCTGTCTCGTTTTGAACGCATATATCCGAGCAACAAAAGGCGAATCGGTGGCGACCAGTGCATCTCGGTCGTGGTATGATGCGATACTAAGATCCTATCATGATGATGTTGTTGTTGTTCGTGGATCATATCATTCGGATCACGGTGTTCTCGCGAAGGCGCAGATCGCATATATCGCATATATGCGTTTTCTGACATGGAGCGGCCCCGTCTCTGCATCAAACTGCAAACTGTCGACTGACGTATCTCTTCTGTCCAGTCCGGTACCCGACCGCTGGAAGCTCACATCATGCCGAAGCTCAACCGTTCTATGTCAACTCGCCCTACGGCATCGTCTTCGCACACGTATGTCCCGTTTCTCCTCCTCTTTTTCCGCCCATCCACCCAAACACCGTGCTCACAACACACACAACACCCCCACAGAACGGCAACCTAATCAACACTTCCTCCCTCCTACACTTCATGGACGCCGAAGCCCACCGGCACATCAACACCTCCTCCGACTCCGAACTCCTCCTCAACATCTTCGCCAACAACCTCCAACAAACAGGAAAGTTCAGGATCAACGAGGAGGACATCTTTACTGCTGTTGGGGGGCTCATGAAGGACGTTAAAGGAGCGTATGCGTGTGTGGCGATGTTGGCTGGGTTTGGGATTATTGCGTGGAGGGATCCGAATGGGATTAGGCCGTTGGGGATGGGGAGTCGGAAGGCGGGGAGTGGGGGGAAGGATTGGTTGTTTGCGAGTGAGAGTGTGGTGGCGGATGCGGGGGGATTCGGGGATTGGGAGGACGTTAAGCCCGGTATGTCCTGTTTTTCTTTCCTTTTCCCTCGCCTCGCAAATGCATCTGTCCACTTACGCATGAGCATAAAACACATCCAGGAGAAGCCGTCATCATCACCCGCACCTCCGTCTCACGCCGCCAAGTCTCCCCTCCCTCCACATTCGCCCCCGACATCTTCGAATACGTCTACTTCGCCCGGCCAGACTCCGTCCTCGACGGGATCAGCGTCTATCGCTCCCGCATGGCCATGGGCGACGCGCTCGCGCTCGAGGTACGCCGGCAGTTGGAGGAAAGGGGCGAGAAGGTGGATGTGGTGATTCCGGTGCCGGATACGAGTCGGGTTGCGGCGTTGGAGTTGGCGCAGAGGTTGGGGCTGCCGTATAGGGAGGGGTTTGTGAAGAATAGGTATGTGGGGAGGACGTTTATTATGCCGGGGCAGCAGATGAGGTGAGTCTCTCTCTTGCTTGGGAGTGTAAGTGTGAAGTGGGGAAGAAAGCTGATAAGTTGGCGCGTAGGAAGAAGAATGTGAGGAGAAAGTTGAACGCGATGGCGCTGGAGTTTGTGGACAAGAACGTGTTGTTGGTCGATGGTGCGTTCCTTCCTTCCCTCTTCACCTTCTGTGCAGCATGCTTATCATGAACTTTTTGGTTCATCAGACTCTATTGTCCGTGGAACGACATCAAAAGAGATCGTACAAATGGCGAAAGACGTAGGCGCAAAGAAAGTCTTCGTCGCATCCTGCGCCCCCCCAATCCGCTACTCAAACGTCTACGGCATCGACATGCCCTCCCGCTCCGAGCTCGTAGCGCACAACCGCACCACCCCCGAAATCGCCACCGCCATCGGCGCCGACCTCGTCATCTTCCAGACTTTACCCGATCTCGTGAATTCCGTGCGGAATTTGAACCCGGCGATACAGCAGTTCGATTGTTCGGTGTTTACGGGGGAGTATGTTACTGGTGGGGTGGATAGGGAGTATTTGGAGGGGTTGGAGAGGTTGAGGAGCGATAATATTAGGGTAAGGTTGGGGAAGAGCGGGGAGGGCGAGGGCGAGGCGCAGGGAGTGGTGGAAGGGCAGGGTGCGAGTGGTAAAGTTAATGGGACGGGGACGCCGAAGGAGGTTGTGGGTGGGGTGGGCGTGTTGGAGGGTAAGGGCGGAGGAGGGGTGAGGAGTGTGGGGGACGAGAGGGCGGAGGTGAATGGGGCGAATGGGATTAATGGGGATGTGAGGAGAGAAGAGGAGAGGGAGAGGGAGGCGGGGATGACGAGTAGTGAGTCGAGGGGGTATGATACGATTGGGTTGCATAACTCGTGGAAGGCGAGTTAGCGTGCCGGAGCGACGGTGGTGAAAGGCAGAGATCGAGGTCGGGATGGTTTATATAATATCACAGTAAGAGGTGGAGGCGGACAGGTATGCATAGCATAGCATAGAGAGATCGAACCGAAGAAATTATCTTGGTCTGTAGATAATGTATAGAATTCGCCGTCGTCTGCATACGTACTCGTACTCACTCATGCTTGAAGGTTTGAGGGTGTCAGTGGTCGGACGACGTTAAAGTAGTGTATGTTCGTGTAGTGTTTTCGTTTCTTGGTTTGCACAGTGTTGTCCGCAATGGCTCATGGGTTTCTTAGCGATAGTTATCACGTCGACTGGAAATGGGATGGAGACGTGCATCTATGTCATGAAGTACGCGGGAGTACTACATAGGAGCGAGAAATAAGGAACCGCCTGACGGACGTGGACGGGGAGCTTCTCCTTTACGCCACACTTTCCTAGTCTCGGTGCCACTGTGGTTCGATTTAGTCGGAGCTTGAACTCATATACCCATCCTTTGCCTTTACGATCATCTTCGTATATCAGCGACTTTCCGTTTCTGTTTCTCTCTCTCTCCCCCTCTCGGTACTTCCTGTATGCTCAAGGTGACACTCGGTCTTGAAGAAGCCACCGACCGAACCGCAGCGAGGGGCTACGCGAACCAACATGCGTAGCCCGTGTTCTGTAAGAATAAAGCCCAAGTTCATGAGCAAAACTGCTCATAGGATGAGTGTATATGCAAGTCATCTGTAAGAATCATGTAATTGAAACGAATCACGGTCCTAGGCATCTCCACCGCTCCCCACTTCATCACCTTTCTGGCTCACAGTCGCCGTTCGCTCACACTAACCGCCTGATTCCTACTTCCTGGAAAGCGTCAACTAGGCTCCGTCTTCAGTTCAGTACACTCTGCGTCGTAAAACATCCAACGAGCGATTATCTCTTATATCATCTCCGCTCGACTATGACCTCTGGCTCTCACTCTCGAATGCACCGCGCACTGTCGCCACACAACTCGACCGCCACCTCCGACCTCCACGAGCGCCTGCAACCTCCCACACTCTTCCTCCTCCTCAATTCCTCATCCTTCTTGTTTGTCGCTTCACTGGGTCGGCAGGGTGTTCACATCGACCGTCGGCTGCTGTCCAGTAGCAGGGCGGTTGAAGTTCTGGTTGAGTGGTACGTAGTCGGAGAAGAAACCGCCATTGCGGAGGTAGAAACGCCCGTTCTCCAGGCCACCCGCATAATCCATGCGCTGCGCGTTACTCGCGGTGGCATCACCGGTGAAGTGACCAGCGGTGATCTCGGACCAGGTGCCGTTCAGGTTGCGTGCCCACTGGTTACCGTATTGCACACGACGGCCCAAAAAGCCTTTGGTGTCGATGAAATTCTCTAGGAAGGAGTAGACGCCAGACTGGTACGTGTTGGTGGAAGGACGCTTCCAGGTAGCGAGGTAGCGCCAGGAGTTCGATTCGGGCGCGAAGAACCACGCGGAGTACAGAGTGCTGCCTGAACTGGCCTCGGGACGAATGCGCGTGATGATCTTGTAGGTGTTTCCAGCTACCCAGTTGAAGACGAGGTGCGCCTGTCCTCCGGTACCCTCGCCACCAAAGCTGTTGTCTACAACTCCTGCCCCCTTGCTCACGAGTGTGGTCTTCTGACCGTTGTCTGCGTCCCAGACAGAAAAGAGGATCCAGCGCTCGTTGTCTTTGACCTGGATGCCGCAGTAGCCAGCGGAAAAGCCTGCGACCATGAAGTACGAGCCGACGGGGTCCTGGCCCACGGGAACGGTGACCTCGTTGTAGAAGTACTCGCTGTTGACTGGCACGGTGTAGCCCATGTGGACCGAAGGGCCACGGCGCGACCAGTAGTAGTTCGCTGCGTCATTGGCGTAGGCGAGCGCAGAGGACGTGGTTACGCTCAAGCCCGACACATCACCGAAGTAACTGCCGTCCTTGGTCAGACCCTGCATGTCTACCTTCAGGTATCCAGGAGCGGACACAGTGACAGTGCCGACGGGATAGGTTTTGGCGGCCGTCCCAGCGAGCTGGACAGTGAATGCTGTTCCGTTGATGGTGACTCTGACGGAGCTGTGGTTACTCCCCGCGAGGTAGGCGTTCAGCCCGACCGTCACCGAGGCGGTGGAGGCCATGCGGAAGTACGCGCTGGTGATGGTGTTCGCGTTGGTCCAGTTGGCCAGGCCGTTGTCGTTGATGATCTCGGTGGCTCCCGCCGGGGCCGATGTGATGAAGGCATTGCCCGCCAAGGCTACAGTATTCGCTGACATGACTGAAAGTCAGACAGATATTGGTGTATTAGCAAACTTCGACGCCATAGGATCATGAACGAACAGGAAACTCACATATGTGAGAAGGCGAGTTCGACACAATAGGTACAATGATAGCAGGGGTTGGTGGAACCGTCTGAGTGGCAGAGGATGGACGCTATGAGGGAAGGAAGTCATCGAGAACAATGTAGCTTATAAGTCGCTCTGAGACGGCCTTCCATGAAAGACTCCATCCATACGAGAAGTCTCAAAGCTGATACTACTGGCCGGCAAGCTTGAATGTATTTCGTGGAGCGTCAAGAATGTATAGTCGGGCAACAAATTTGCCGAGGTAACGAGCATCGGGAGACCATTGCATGTCTGGGTGACAGTTGGAGGTGACCTCTGAAAACCATTACTTTGCTGTTACGTGTGTGCATGTTCAATGGAATATGAGCCCGGCATACCGATAGACAGGGAATGACCTCGAGCGGTCAACTGTTGTCCGGAGCCCAGATTCCATTCTTTTGCTCGCACTGCGTGATCTACGGCTCCATTCTTCCCATCCATAGATGATCTTCAGCCAGCCGTTCAATACAACATGCCATACGATTACCCACTTCCTCGGACTCTCGTCCATGCCAACATTGTCTCTGAAGTCTTGCGGCGCTTAATTAAGTATGTGAAATGCCGCTATGACAAAGTAGGTCCTGTCCAGCGAGCGCCACCTATTCTATGAAACATTGCGCTCAACTGCGGGCACATCGCGCGAAATCTGCGAAGGCATGTCTCTCTAACGCCGTGGTCAAGATGCGTGCGGGATCGTGGCAAGCGGGCCGAGGGCGTGATTCTACTGTTGCAGGGCAAATGAATGGTTAGGGATTCGTGTGGTGTGGGTGCAGTGGCAAGGTTGAGTAGAGTATAGTGATGTTGGGTATCGATGTGATGAAACGACCACCTAGGTGTATATTCCTCTGGGCTCGTGCACGTTATGTCGAAGAGCCTACTGTAGCAAGGTACGTATGCAATATCCCGGGAGAACACATGTATGATAATATCCAAGTGGTTTTATCAAGCCACATATCGCTCACTTCCCTATGTAGAACGTAATCAGTACAACCGTCAGAGTTTGAGAGTGAGAGGAGGTCGTACTTACCATGCAGCATGAACTCGAAGCACCTTCTGTAGAAGACTGAGACTCAGAAGCACCTCCGCTCGCTTCAAACATCTCATTCTCGAAAAGAGTGGCTAGAGCTCGCGTCACCGAGTTTCGGTTTGCGTCGTTTACGTCGTAGAACCACGGTGTCCCCCTCCGACCGGGCAACAATTCGCCTTCGACCGGCCTGTTTGGGAAGGGCTGCCCAGATTGTGGATGTTGGAGGAGGTTTTCGATAGGTTTGACGATCTTCAAGACTCGAATGACGACGAAACGTGTGTTCGGATCCCTGTGCTCGGGGAGCGGGGAGCGTTCGAAGCAATAGGTGGCAGTCCCTATATAATGGTGAGAATGGAACGAAGTAAAATGGGGAGAAATCAGCATACTAACCACTATATTCCGCTGATCCCCTCCTACTTGAATTTTCGACCCGGGGTCGTAGAGGATTATGAATGACAAAACATCTCCTCGTCTGCTCTTTGTGAGATAAGAGCAGACAACGGATCGTGGTTTTGTTGAATCTCACGCTGAAGGGTTGACCAAAAGTAGTGACCTCGGGCCCGCTGATGGGTCGCAAGAAGGTGGGATAAGTGATGCCTACGTCTGTAGATGCCATGCCGTCGCGGAGAATAAGCTTCCAGAAGAAGGTTTCCCTGGTGTTTGGGTCAGGCCGAGGGTACATGATCCATGGGACGCCGGACGGGAGCATCAGGTCCGTTCCTTTCGCGAAGGTCGCTGGGTCGCTCGATTCGGTCTTGCGGAAGCGAATTTGGCCGAGTTTCTCGATGTGTTTCTGTTGTTTGATGATTCCTTGTGAGTTTCCGTCTGCCGATGACACTGTAGATGACGGGGCTGAGTTCGGTGCGAGGGGCCATGAGTAGTAGAGGAAGCCTTGAGTGCCAGGGGGAAATGGGACGCCATTTGGGTCTGGTTCTTTGATAAAGTAACTAATCTTTTGCAGCGTGCGATATACGGTGCCCCGCACATCCTCACGGTCGGTACTGTACATGGGCTGTCGAATATGCGAGATGTCGTGGAAATCAGAGGCCTGTAGACGAGTTGGGTCGAGGGTCCGGATAGCGTATCCGGGCACGCGTTTCTGGGTTTTTGGTTTGTTTGGGGTAGATCTTGCTGTGCTCTTAGACTGTCGAAAGACACCTGTTTCAGTGGAACGGAGGGCAAACAGATATGTGACAGAAACATTTCGCCAACAGTGACAGTGGATATAACATACTGCATAATTTCTCGTCAAGGTGGCCAGAATGGTTCTTCGCGGACGCAAATTAACAAAGACCAGTTCAGAGTGGCTCATGGGAGAATGATGGACACTAAGGCCACAGAGTAACCGAATCCGTCTTATTTGTGCCATCAAGTACCCTAGGTTCCAGGAAAAGTCGAGAAGGTTTGATAATGAGAAATGAGCCAAAGAAATGTACGGACGAGAGGACAAGTGGGCACTGCTGCGATGGATAATGATCGTCACGGTGGTGGTTCAAGTCAACTCTTTCATCGGACGCACTCTACGGCTATGACTTATTGACTATCCGCTAACCATAATGTCTTCTTTGCATTCAAATTCTATGGCACTATAGCCAAGTGGTTACGGCGACAGATTAGAAATCTGTTTCCCTCTGGGAGCGCAGGTTCAAATCCTGCTGGTGTCGTTGCTCTTTTGATACGGAGTCATTTTTGACTTTGGGGTTTAAGGCAACATCATCGATTGATGGCCCTTGCAGGACATCCATTCGCTGTCCGCTTGCAGCGTTCGCACTTCTTTTCATCATGACTCCCATCCGCTCCCCTCTGGGAGCGCAGGTTCAAATCCTGCCGGTGTCATCCGAACGGTTCTTTTGAACTAACCCCTTGGTAGCACTTGGAATTCCCCCGATAGGCTCTTTGTGTACCTGCGGACATAGCTTCTCTTGCTGCAGGATATACACATTTGCACGAACAAGTGATATTCTCTAGCTTGCGATCTCGTGGCACTGGCTGACGAGGGGAAGTAGCTAAGCTTGGACCGCCGATCACAAGCCGATCGACTTGGATTTACGCCGATGTTGAACTTCCCAGAATTGCACATCTTCCTCACCCTCTTTTCTTGCTCTGCACACCACCCGTCGGTTCTGCAAGCACTGGTCTCTGCTCGCCGATGTTAGGTCTCTCTCGACTGACCTATGGTCTTCTTACGCTTGCTGCCCTTCTTTTACTCGTCTCTTCTAAGGAACTGGCTTGGAACGGGCATCTTACTCCAGGCTCTACTACCCCATCCCCTTTCACGCCATACTATGTCCCGCCTGGCGCAAAATCCTACGACTCGTCTTCCCCTCTTGTACACTACTCTGGTCAATGGACAGACTCCTATTCGCGCCGATATGTCGACAATACGCTTCGCTCGACGACTCAGGCAAAAGCGGCTGTTACGTTCACATTCACGGGTACTGGCATAGAGTGGTTCGGATGTATGGACAAGCATCATGGAGTGGCGAGCGTATGGCTCGATGGGAAGAAGGTGGAGAGCGTAGATGCGTTCAATGACGCCCGGGTCGGCCAGCAGAGGATGTTCTCTGTGTTTGGACTCAAGGAGGGAAAGCACACGATCAAGATCGTGAATGAAGGCATAAGTAAGAGCAGCGGGAATGCTGGCGGCACAGTCACCAGTATCGATGCATTCGTGGTCACCAAGGCGCCTGGCTTTCGTCTTCACTCTCGCACTTCTCACCGTAGAGACTTGGGCTCTGGCTTTCGTCTGGAGGATGAAGCGACTTCTAGGACGTCTCTCGTGTCTAGGTCCTCTTCTAGCTCTGGGTGGTCACTTGAACAGAAGGGGACTACGGGTGTGCATGCCATGCAGTTGGCGGTCATCTCTTCAACCCACGCTATCGTCATGGACAAAGTCGAACACAACCTCCTCACCATTGATAATCATCCCGCCTGGGGAGCACTCTACAATCTCAAAACCCATGTTGTCACGCCTCTCCACGTCCAGTCAAACTCATTCTGCGCTGGCGGTACCTTCCTCTCAAACGGCACCCTCATCAACGTCGGCGGCAATCCTGTCGTCACTGACAAGACCGCTGCAGCCGACTTCGGTGACGTGGACGGACTGCAGGCTGTTCGTATCCTTGAGCCCTGTGACGGAGATGACGTCGGCAGCTGCGACATCGTGGAGGACCACTCGAGGCTGCGCATGGCGAGTCCGAGGTGGTACAATACCGTTCTTAGGATTGATGACGGGAGCGCGATGATCATCGGAGGCTCGAAGAAGGGTGGATGGATGAACAACGCGAGCACCAACAACCCGACTATCGAGTTCTTCCCTCCCAAGAATGTCAATGGCTACAACGGGCTCCCCGTCCCTCTCCCCTTCCTCAGCGATACCCTCAACTCAAACCTGTTCCCTATCGCTTTCTCCCTCCCCGATGGGCGTGTATTTATGGCCGCGAACCGAGACGCCATGATCTACGACTGGAAGAACAACGTGGAGACTCGTTTACCCCAGATCCCGAACGGAGTGCGCGTCACTTACCCCATGACCGGAACCGCCCTGCTTCTCCCGCTCTCTCCCTCGAACAACTACACTCCGGAGATCCTCTTGTGCGGCGGCTCGACCGTAGACGACACGAAACCTTCTTGGGAGCTTGACTCTCAGGACCCTGCGTCCGCACAGTGTTCGCGTCTCGTTCTCAACGACGAAGGGATTCAGAAGGGATGGGAAGTCGATCAGATGCCAGAGCCAAGGACGATGCTGGACGCCGTTCTTCTCCCTACTGGTCAGATCGTCATCGCCAATGGTGCAAAGACCGGTATTTCGGGCTACGGCAACGTTAAGAACCAAGTCGGAGCCTCCAACGCCGACAATCCCGCCTTGACTCCTCTCCTATACGACCCATCCCTCCCACTTGGACAACGTTTCGTGTCTGCTACGCCTCTTCCCAGCAGCGATATCCCGAGGCTATATCATTCCGTAGCGACGCTTACGCCAGATGGATCAGTCATGATCGCGGGGAGTAATCCGAACTTGGATAGGAGTAGTGTGGTTTACGGGACGGAGTACAGGGTTGAGTGGTTGAGGCCTGCGTATATGCAGGACGGGGTGAAGAGGCCAGTTTGGACGGCCAATAGCAACTGGGATGGAAAGTTGAGGTTCGGGCAGGACGTGAGCTTTGGTGTGGATGGACTCGAAGGTGGCAAGGATATCAAAGGTCCGTGCATCTGCATACTCTTCTTATCTTCTTCATCGCTCTGATTTTCCTGTTACCATTACTCGGTCACAATTTTGTGCGGCCCTTTTAGTCGCGCTCATGGACCTAGGATACGTGACCCACGCCGTCCACGCCAACTCCCGCCTCGTCTATCTCAATTGTTCTCCCTCCGATGGTTCGTCGATGACAATCACCGCTCCTCCTAATGGTCAAGTCTACCCTCCGGGCCCTGGATGGCTCTTCATAGTTGTCGACGGCATACCTAGTGAAGCGATCAAGGTCATGGTCGGGGACGGAGCCAGCCCGCCCGTCGACGAAGGTGCTTTGCAGAAGTGAGCATATCTCCGCTGTGTCTCGATTATGAATACATGTACTGATACAATTGATGTCGTATCTAGCCTTCTGAGTAGTACGGATGTGGACCAGTACGATGAGGACAAAGGAGGGGACCGTGGCTCCGGATCCGGCGGCGAAGGGCAGGAATGAGCGTTTGACGGCTATTAACATCGTGGACTTGTTGCGCTCAGAATCGGACATCGTTCTGATACAGGACTGAAGCTGACCTTCCTCTCGTTTGTTATGTATTGTGTCTGATCTTTACTAGTCGTTCTGTACTCGCCAGCTTTCTACATCGCTATCCGACCCGCAGTTACCTCCTGTACACTCGTATCATAGCTTTCGCTCCTTGACTTATAGCTACCTATCGCTCCCGATTGACTGATACCATCGGCGATGCTCGAAGTTTCAGGATACAAATTCATCACGAGGCCATCGCTTGGACACGGCACCACAATTCAGAATTCTGCTAGCAGGGACGACATTACGGAAAGAATTGCTAACAAATATCACGGACGGAAAGTGTCGAAAGGTGAGGCTACAGAATGTTTATGTAGTATAAAGCGCGGTCTATTCTCCGTGGCCGGAATCACCCTTGCCAAGTTGGATCAGGAGTGTCTGGGAACGATCCATGAGATCAGAACGGTCCCCTCCCTGAACAATCAAACATACACTTGCCTTCACCTCCTTCTCTAGTTTCCTTGCCGAAGACTCTTTGTGTTGAAGTCGATGGACTGCGACTAGAAGGGCCAGGCTATGCAGAGTATCTGTGTTTGTATTACCGAGTATCGTCTTTCTACATTTGACGACGTGCTTGAGTGCCTTCTCCGCATCGAGAAACCGTTTGATATCGATGTATGCGGCGGCCATAAGATGCATACTCTCCAGAGTGTCGACATGATCGTTCCCCAGTATCTTCTTCCTTGAATTGACAACCTCCTCTATTAATGTCGGAGCCTCGGTCAAGTGCCTCTGCAACTTATAGGAGGTGGCAGCCAGCAGGTGCTTGGTTGCCAGTGTATTGAGGTGCTCGTCACCGAGTGCTGCAACCCTTGCTGCTAAGGTGACCTCCAGCACGAGCAATGCCTCTGCGTAATCGTGGATGCAGTAGAGAGCAGTGGCCAGCAGGTGACTGCTTTCCAAGGTATCAATATGCTCAGTGCCCAAAGTCGCTGACCTTGCTGTCGTGACCTCCTGCGCCAATGCGACGGTTTCAGAGTATCGATGGAGGTTGTAGTATACGACGGCTTGAAGATGGCGGCTCTCCAGGAAGTCGACATGTTCCACACCCTGCACATCCTTCCTAACCTCAGATATGCGCTCGCATAGCGTGGCGGCTTCATCGTACCGGTTCATGCGATTATACGTCGCCGCCAATAAATAGGCGCTCCCTAGCGTATCGACATCTCTGCTTCCTAAGGTACGTTGCCGGGATCTGACGACATCCTGCAATAAGTCGGCGGCGTCGTTGAGATGCTTCAGGTTGGCGTAGGCGGAAGCGAGACAATGAGAAGTCGCCAGCGTATCGATATGCTCGTCACCAAGCACTTTCTTCCTATACTCCAGAGTCTTCTTGAACAGATCGGCAGCTTCGGTATGACGCCCGAGATCGGAATACACGAGGGCGAGGCACTGTGCAGTAGCCGTAGTGTTCGTATGCTCGAACCCGAGAACCTTCTTCCTCCTCTCCAAAACTCGCTCAAACAACCTGACGGCCTCTGTAGACCGTTTTGAGCCATGATATGCGCTCGCCAGACGGTGCATGCTCTCCAAAGTGTCCCCGTGATCTATCCCCAAAGCCTTCTTCCTCACCTCCACAACCCTTTCAAAAAGAACAACGGCTTTCGGAGACCGCCCCAGGTCATTGTATGCACTCGCCAACGTCCGGGTGTCCTCATTCCCTAGAACCTGTGCCCGAGTCTTGACGACTCCTTCGAGGAGGTCCGCGGCCTCTGAATATCGCTTTGAGGCATTGTAAGCCGTGGAAAGAACGTGAGCGCTCTCGAGGAGATCTTCATGCTCGTTTCCGAGGGCCTTTCGTCTCGCGTCCACGACTGTCGCCAGTACTCGAATGGCATCTGCCTCCCTATGAAGACTGACATACACGACACCCAGGAGATGCATCGCGTCCAATCGTTTCTCGCTGTCGGCTCGAAGAACGACCTCCTCAGCTTCCACAGCTTCTTCCAACATGTGAGTAGCCTCATTGAACCGTCCTAGATTGTCATATACGATCGCAAGCTGGTACAAGCTCTCCAAGCAATGGACATGCTTTGCTCCGAGGACTCTCCTTCTGGCCTCAACAACGCCCTCCAACAGGTCAAGCGACTCCGTAAGTCTACCCATACCGGTGTGGACAACGCCGAGCCAATGCATACTCGCCAATGTGGCGGGGTGTTCGGTCCCAAGGATGCGTTTTCTTTCCTCCACGACAATTGCCAGCAGATGCATGGCTTCGACAGAGTGCTTGGCCGAGGCCTGGATGACAGCCAAAAGATGCATGGACGTTAAGGTATCGGCGTGTCCGATCCCTAAGGTCCTCTTCCGACCATCGACAACCGCTTCCAGCAAGTCGACGGCGTCTGAAGATCGTTTCAAGCGGGTGTACGTCCAGGCGAGAGAGTGAGTACTCGCTAAAGTGTCCAAGTGTCCGGTCCCAAGAACTCCTTTTTTTGCTTCAACAATCCCCTCGAACATGGTAGCGGCCACGGTGAACTGCCCGAGCTCGTTGTGAATCGAAGCGAGGATGTGTCTGCTTTGCAGTGTATCAGGATGATCAGGACCTGTGGCTCTCTTTCTCGCGTCTGCTACCTCGGACGCCAGCTTCAAGGCTTCATCGTAGCGATGCAGGTGGCTGTATACCTCAGCGAGGATCTGCCTGCTTTGTAGGGTATCGGGATGATCTGGGCCGGACGCGATCGTTCGCTTTTCGAGGAGGCTGGCCGCTTCATCGTACCGTCCGCTTTTTAACATGTCGGACACTCGGGTCTGCAGAACGCCCATCCTGGTGACCTCGTCGGTCGCGGAGAAGGATCGCAGGGTCGCAGAGCCGTCATTACTAGATGGGTTTGACAGTGAAGGTGAGGAGGCCTTCGAGACCCTCACGGTGGCTCTAGAGGCTAATCGAAGGACATGAGTTGAAGTCCGGCTGCCGAAGGAGTGACACATGAACATCACTTACCTTTCTCCTTCGGAAGCGCATTCCGGATGCTTGCTTGAATTTGAATGAAGGGAGGTGTCGTCTCAGGATCTGCGGCCCAGCAAGACTGCACGAGCTGCCATATTGGCTCGGTATCCTCAAGCCGGGAAGGGCACTTGGGACGGTCTCCTCGATCGGCCACAGCCCTTGCTATGACACGCTCGTTTATGCTGGCAAACGGAACCTCGCCGGTGAAAATCTATATGGACAACTGCTGTCAGTGCGGAATCCCAAAAACTTGATGTGCATACGAACCTCCCAGGCCGTCATCGCAAAACTATAGATATCCGAGGATTTTCCAGCACGGGCGCCGTCAAGGCATTCAGGAGCCATCCAGCGGAGGGTCCCTTGTACAGGACCTGAAAGAGATGCACGGCTCCTGTTCGTCAGACTGTCATCAAGTAGCTGTGAGATCCCGAAGTCGGCCAACAGGGCTTGATGGTTGTCTCCAACCAGAACGTTCACCTTGGTTCGAGTCAGTATAATAATAACAAGAGTCGAAGTGAAAAAAGATGACAACTCACGCCTTTTAAATCACCATGAATAATGTTTGACCGATGTAAGTACGTCATTCCCGAGACGATATCATCGAGCTGAAGAGAGACGTTGACATCATTCTTAAACGACGAGAATTCACCGCTACGCACCAGGACAAGGCGATTGGCATTAGGAGCATGAACACGCAAATATTCACATACATTTCCGAACTTGCAGTATTGGCTGACCATGAACGGCTATATCGAGAATGAGATGTGTTAAATTGCCAGGGAGGAAGACGTGCCCGTACCTGAACGGCATCGAGGCATGCCCCAAAGAATCGGAGCACGTTGGGATGGTATAGCCGTGCCCTACGAAAAGCTCACGAGTAAATACAAACACAGCATCATATGTAGAACCACAATCCGCGTACCATATCTGCACTTCCTTGAGGAACACCTGTGTCGTGTAACTATTAGACAACCAAGGCACTCACGGGCGAGAAGCGAACGAGAACATACATCTTTCTCTGCGTCCTCCAAGGCGCGAGAGTCTTCAAGATACATCTGCTTGACAGCAACAACCTATGACCATGGTTCATCAGCATCAATCCGCACAGAAAGAGGAGCAGCTGGGGCTCGCCTTCCCATCCCACTCGCCGCGATACAGCATACCGAATGACCCCTTTCCTATTTTTTCTTCATGATGAATCGCAACCTCTAGACTTGTCAGAGTCCACGGCTCTATCGAAGGGGACTGTCCATGCTTCGACTTTGACATCCTTTGCAAGGCTGCAGTTGCCACACGAATGAATTTCTCTTCGGGCGCAGGTGATTTCACACGCTGAACTCCAATCTCAGAGACATGCTAGTCACAGACCCTTAGAACTAAACGCCACTATCTTCAAATGAAAGCTCACTTTCGATAATCCAACCAGGAGCTCTTCCATTCGTCGATAGTGACCATTCCTATCCTCTAGTGCAGCTAGGATTTTATGGTCATTCTTCGATAATTCCTCTAGCCTCTCGGACAAGTCCAAATGGTCCTGTGTTTGCGCAGCTTCCATCCTAGCTTGAAACTCTGAGCTGTCCAAGTGTGCCGCAATCTAATTGTAAATCGTCAGCACGGTTTCTGGGAGGAGAAACGAGTTGATCCACCGACATTAAACCGATTGTACGAATCAATGATGGCGGCGCCGGCATTCTTTATTGCAAGGTCTATATCGGAGGCATGGAGCAAACACCAGACGAAACCCTTCCGCGAGATCATCGATAAAACATCGTCTGTCATCTCAATGGTCCTGTCAACATGAACATAACGACGCGTACAGTCGGTAAACCTATCCATATCGACGACATATGCATATTTCATGGACGTACTGCACAACATAATCCAAAGGGTTATCCACCTCGATAGTCGTCTCTGCGCAATAATCCGTCCAATTCCGTCAAGAGTTGGCATCGATCGAGTAAGCACCGTAGCTGGGAGCGCCTGCTCTGAATAGTATCATAGACGGTGTAAGAACTCTTGAGCGTAGCCCAGGCGATGGCAAGAATTTCAGCCATGATGGACGTCTTGGACGAAGGAGTCGGGAGGGTGATCAATTTCAGGGCGGAAAGGCATGGGTCTGTGTTGATGTTGATGTTGATGTTGATGCCAGGGCGGGACGACATAGACGCTGAGAACATTGTAGTGTCGTTCTGGCATCGACAGGTCTTTGATTTGGTTGGCCGTGGACTTCGATAATTGAATAGAAAGGCATTCTCCAAGCGCGTTCATCACGATGAAAATAAATATCATTCTGTATAAAAAAACAAATTGCCCGGAAAATGAGATGCGCGTAGCGCTCTGGATGCTGAGTCCCAATGTATCCAGGAAGCAGTTTCTTGTGAGCAATCCATTATTTCGACATGGTTTCGTGCCCCTAAAAGACGCAAATGCCGTTTGCGACTGCGGGTTGACAGAAAGTACCTACGGCTAGAGAGTCCACTGAGTTGATAAAGTGTAAAATTTGACTCACGGGCAAAAGTAGACATGGAGAAATGGATAAACAGTAGATGAAGCCGGTGGGTGGTCGATAGACTCGAGTGGCAGCAGGTCTTGTTTGGTTTCTGTCCGCAGAGGTCAGATCCGGCAGTTGCCGGTCTCCTCGCGTCAGTGCGGGTGTCTCCTGATTCATCCTCTCCGCCAGATTCTGACAGTGCACACTGAGTTCGCATTGTCCAGTTTTCCCAAGGTAGGTCTAGAGTAAGTAGGCGGAATATCTATTGGACCAGGAGTCTTTCGGAGACGCGTGTCAATGTGCTAGAGTTGCCGCTTTGGGCTTCTCAGCGACATTGAAGAGATCGCGAGAGAACAGCAAACAGTTGCTTTGTCTTCTCGTGTCCTGGCAGGATTTTGCATTTCCACAAAACGTGGCACGATCCTCAATGCATTGTTTCGCATTGTGTTTTGTCGGCGTCGTTTTGCAATTCTGGTACCGGTGCCGTGCAACGCCCACCTACGCCAACGACACTGAGTTGGCTTGTGTTCCGGTTAGGCTCGGCACTCGGACAATAGCAGAATTCAAATTGACGCTTTGTCCCCTCTGTCAGCCATGATATAAAACGCTGCCCGTCTCTTTCAGCCCACCAGTATACCTCCCCTTCAATTATATAGCTTCCAAGCGCCACCCTTAAGGCAAGTAATCGGCTACTTCTGCGTTACGTTGATGTGAAAGGTTCACGGCAGCGTTCAACACTGACTCCCTTCTCTGTTCACAGACCTTTCACCCCTTTGTATCGACCCGTTCTTTCGCCAATCTCTCCATGGTGCGTAGACCTCGGTATCCTTAGTTTGTTTCGCTCTCTCAACTACTACTAAACTCTAGGAGCCCATTGCGTCCGATACATACCGAACGGCCTCCAAGGATCAAATTTGCGAAGGATGTAACAAGCGTCCTGAGGAGGGACGCTCCCACCAACTTTGCAGCGGATGTCGCGCAGCGATGTTTTGTAGCAAAGAATGTCTAGCGCAGGTGTGGAAGTATCACAAGTAAGTGGACGCCTTCTTCATACCGAATTGCGCTTGGCAACCCGTCTCAGAAAATGACCGTGGCTGATCTTGTCCAAAATCTAGGACTTCGTGCCTGAAGTTTCAGGCGCAGAACGAGCTCGAGGAATTGGGCAAGCCGTCAGTTCGAGCCAAACAAAACCGCCGATTCTCGGAGTTCTGGACCACACATCGGGACACCTTTGTCGATGCTATCGACATGGCTATCCTCGGCGAAATTGTCGGGATTGAAGTCCCAAATGGTTCCTCTTTTCCCGAACACAACTTTAACATCATCGATGCTTCCAATTATGTGGCTTACTTCCAACTCTCCGATAGAGCACAAGGCGGTGACCCATCTAGGACATACGAAGTCAAGCAAGGCACTCTTACGACCTGGGCCGTTTTTGAGAAGGACCCTATACTCAGCGCGATTTACGATCTTGAAGATGTCGCTAGGTGGCGACAAGAGAGCCAGGCAAGGATCCAGCAACTCCGAGAGTCCGGTAAATATCTCGAGGACATCGGCATGGCTACCATAATGATAAGAGTCCTGAGTCCCAGCGGCGACCCGGATCTCAACCAGACTGTGCGTCTTGGGAAGATGGTGTACAAACGGGACGTTAAGGCGTTGCTGACTGAGTTGCAGGCGTTGAAAGTGTCTCCATCATCAGAGTGGTTGGACAACCTGTTGATGTACGTGGATTCGGGCGTTTCGCGCAGGTGGTTCGAGCGCGAGGGGATGAGGACATCGGTCTGTGGGCACATGGTCAAGGTTGTCGGTGAACCAGGCTCGAAGTCTCGATGGAAATGGTTAGAACTGTCACGGGAGGAAGCAGTAGCTCTTATCAAAAAGCGCTTTGGGCATCCGGTAACAAGGGGCAGCTCAAGGTCTTCTTGATTCCGCTAATTCCTGTCTTGTTCTCTCTCGCTCAACCCTACCTTGTTGCTATTCCCTTAGTAGTTAATGTGCATATACCATGTTGACTCGAATCGTTCCCATACTGTACATGATGCGTTGGGCTAACTTCAAGACGCAATATGAAAAATTAAAATGGAACCCCGACGGCATTGAGCTCAAAAATGGAACAAGGCGGCGGGAAACTTCCACTGTAGAAAAGGGCGAAGGTATACGGATCTATCTGAAGTGCATACGGTATGTTTATAAGATACACGCATAAGACGGAAGAAAACGTGACGCACCATGTCCGACTACCACTGCCCAAGCGACCATCGACGCGAGCGCACTGGTTCTAAATCGAAGCCTTCCTCCACGCATCGCTGAATCCTGTCGATAGCATCCTCATTAACTGCCCGTAGACACGCATATGCATCGACTCCCATCCGAAGGCATCTCAGCCGCCCAACCCCTTCCGATCCACTCATGCCAGTTGGCGCCAGGTCTTTATCGGAAGCTCGCGGATCAACAGGACCTCTCCACCGACTTTCTACAAACTGGGCCACTTGTGTGCTGTTCTCCGCGTTCCATCTTCTATGTGCGAGCCGGACCTCTCCCCCATCAAATCCCTCGCTCTCGGACAAATATGGTTCCGACTCTGCCAAATCGACCTCCACGACATTCGGGAAATGCTCCAATATCTCCATTCTGCATTCCATCTCCGCAGACGGCGGTAGTCCGAGCGTCAACTTGCGTACGGTTCCCAATGCTCCATGTCGCTGAACGAAGTTCATCAGGTCATCTCTATGTCTAGCGAGCTCGAAGTTGAGCCTATACGTGGGCGAGATTTCCAGCTCAGAGAGATTGGGGAAAGTGAGAGCGCGGAGGTATATGGAAGGAAAGTCGAGGTCGGAGATGGGGAACGAGAAGAAGCGTAGAGACGGGAGCGTAAGTGGGGCTTGAGTCTGCTGCTCGTCGAATCCACCAGGTTCGAACTCTATTTGCGAGTAGAGAAACGTGCCGATGGTGAGTGATTCGAGGGATGTGCATTGAGAGAGAATAGAGAAGAGATGAGGCTCATGTTCTTCTTGCCTCCATTCGATAGCAACGTTCGAGGTCTTCCAAATCTTGAGGGATGTGAGCTGCGACAGAGAAGGAACAAGTTTCAGGCAATCGCATATGTAGGGGACCTTGAGAGCGATGCGTTTGATTTCTGGAGAGCTCGTGAAGATGGAGCGCAGAGAGGTGCTGGCATCATTTGGCCAGTCTAGGATTTGAATGCTCTGGAGATTGGGGAAGGATGTTGGGTGTGCCGCAACATAAACGTCGGACTGCCTATATGGACCACCGAGAGCGATGTCGTACCATCTATCCGCCTCTTCGAGAAGACGAAGAAAGAAGGGATCATAGCGTCCGCCACCCGCTTGTGTCGAATCCCGGAGCGAGCATGTCAGCGGCATGCTCTTCGAGCGCTGGAGGTGGCGTCCAAAAGCGATCAGGGCGGGAGAGTGTACCTGACTTGACAGACCGATCTCGTTGGGCTGGTTCGTTACCTTTCGTAGCCGGAAACGTGACCATAGCAGTGGCGTCTCGAGGACGACTTCACGCCAACGACGACATATCCGGGCGAGAAGAATGGGTGCCGAGTCGGGGTCCATGTCTGGGACGTCTGCGTAGACACAGTAGAGAAAGCATTCAACCAGAAGTTCCGGCGGACATTTCGTGGAGAATGCGGAGCTCATGGTAATCTAAAAAATAATCGTGGTATTTCGAGTCAGTTCCACACTTCAAATGCAGAAATGATGTGACGAAAATTCGATGGTAACAAGCATAAGTATGAGAATCGAAAAGGACGGACCCTAGTATCTTGTATCGAGAAAGCACCGCTAGTTTATTGATGTCTCCGCGATGGCAGCGATTGAGCAAAGAAGAGAGGGACGGGACGTTCAGTGTACCGCAGACTCGTAGGCGATGATGATGGTCGAGTCAAAGGTTGACAACCCTCGTCAAGGACCAGCCTTCATCTTCACGTTCTCGGATTTAAATTCAGCGCTGGCAGTGTCTGCGCGCATGACATGGTTTTACACGGCAATACAGTAGTTGGCGCGGAATGGCACTCACCAGTGGGCTACACATCGAAAAAGGTTCAGAACGGGAGTAAAGTTCCAGTTCAGCCCAAGTTGAGACGTTCTCCACCCCGTTGGCGTCGTGTCACCTCGTGTCACCACGCGAGGGCCACAGTGGCGTAAATCCAACCTTACGGCCTCCCTCAACACTGTTGAAGTTGGGTCAGACGTCTTCAGAGACGCAAGTGTAAAGCTCGGTAATGGTTCTCAAGACCAGCTAAATTACAAAGAAATGTGCATCATTCGATGGTCACGAAAGGTCGTGACTGCAGTCGTGTAGTTGTAAAAACCTCGGATTGTGGATTGGCAAGCAGGGAATGTATGCAGATAGACAAAAGTGCATCAGTCAAGGCAGATTAAGACATTTACTGTCACTCATACCCAGTATACATAAACGGCACCCACTCAGAAATACTTGTCTTCTCACTTTCTCCCAAAACTATGCAACGGAAGCGATAGGTACAGCATATTTAGCTGACCTTTCCTCCAGCCTATGAGGCGCTCTCTCGAAATTATGTTGACCCAGAAGATGAGCAAAGGTTTCTGCAGCCACGAGTTTTTCACCTCGACCTTTGTGTGGGGCAAGGGACCGGACGACTGTCAGCCTGCTAAGAGACTCGGTGATGGGCTTTGACGCTTGTTTGCAACTTCATGAAAATCTCAGAGTGGGCGCGTATATCGATGCGGCGCGATTGAAGACTTGATGTGGGCGATGCAAGGTCGAAAATAAGACCTAGAAGGCATAGAGATTATGGAAAACAAACAACAGCGGAGGCATGCTCGTTGTATACACGTAGAAAGCCATACAAATCTATCCAAACCAGCCACCAGGAAAAGTGCGAAACAAAATACAAGGAATAACATGCCCTGCAACCGGGATTAGACTCGAGCTCAAAGGGCCCTCTGCCTCATCCGGGAGCTGACAGTCCTGAGCCCTGCGTAGACCTTCCCAGGGGGAGACCCGAGAATGAGCGATACGATGGCATCACGAGCGATTTTAATGTTTTGGAAGGAACCGAGGATGTGAATTTTACTATGCATGACGAACAAATCAAATGAAACACTCAGTAGTGGATTGAGGAAGAGAAAGGGAGAGAAGGAGAGGGTTTGGACGTACGTGTCGGCGAGGATGATTCGTGTGCGACTTGCGTTTTCAATGGTGAATTTTGTTTTGCCGTCTTGTCCGGCTATCCGACCTGTCAAGTTAGAGCATTGCGGATCAGTATACGATTGTTTGCATTCGCATGTTGTAAGAGTGATAGGAGAGGGATTGAAAGGATAATATGCTTACCGATAGCACGAGAAAGATGGTCGCCGTGGAGCGTCTTGACATCCTTGATCTCGAAAGAGTCAAGGTACAGGTCGTCTAGACGAAGTAGAGCAATCGCATCCTGAAAAGTGCGACCTGTTTAGACCTAGATCCAAGCAGAGGTGGATGGAAGCCGTACGTTGACATCGAAACCCAGAGCATACGCCTTCACAAAATCAGCACCCTTCTGAAGCGCACCGACTTCCTTTGTAAGCTTCGATGTCTACCCATCCGCAGATTACCTTGAGTTTGCGAAGATTATGTGAGAGAACATATAGAAGACGCACCCTGATCTCAACAGCCTTCCTCTGCACATTCATCCTAACCTGCAATCCCAAAATCTCCGTCAAAGGCCCAAAAATATTCACCCAATCCTTCTTCAGCGGTGACATGCGATGTGGTGGTATCGGCACTCTCCTCGTCTCACTCTTCAAACTTCCTCGTACGGCAGAAGCTGGAGCGGCATCGAAAGCTGGGGCAGAGGAGTTGGCGTTAGGAAAGAGGGCGGCTGAGGCGGAGTCGGGGTCGATCATGAGCTCGTCGTCGTCTTCTTCCTGCATAATGTCGTTTGATGGCACGTCTGCAGATGGGGATGAGGATGGTCCGCCCGTGGGATGCTCGTCGTCGTCCATGTCGACCTCATCGCCAGCTGTGCGAGGTGCTTTTTTCTTCGAGATCTTACGGCGGTTTTTACGGACAGGTGCAGGATTTGGAATCGCAGTGCTAGTCTGAACAACCATTATAGATACGCCAGTTCACAAATTATGCCAGAAGTTTTTGTACGGGGATAAAGGCTGGGTAAAGAGGATGAAGACTTGGAGGTGTGGGCGATGAGGGGAGGATGAGGACAGGGAAAAGTTACATGCACCTGTAGAGTGGCCTTCGGCATCTGCCGCCTCGACTTCGCCACAATTCTTTGCGCTCGATCGTTCTCTCGATTTGCACTCACTCTCCTCCAAGTACAAACATTTCTTGTGGCTTTCACTTTCTCAGCTTCTCTTTCTCGTCACCCAAAGGCTATACTGGAAATTATAGCGCGTTGTACTCATGGCCTCTGGATCTACTCAAAACCTTAGCCAAGGCCACAACGAAGGTAAGCGTCGGCTGAGGCGCCCCAGTACGTTCGATAGGTTCTGAGAGTTACGTCGTCTCGTACAGCCCTTCAGGCTCTTTTAAAATCCATTTCAACATCGCCAGCATCATCGGCCGTCGAGTCTGGCAACCAATTGTCCGCAGAACAGGCCGGCAAGATCTCTAGTAGATTAGATGAACTGCTGGGAACCGATGTGGCGGGGCAAGCGCTCGCAGAGGCCAGTCAAGTAAAGCGGAACGAAAAGGGAGAGGTATGCTTTCTAACCTGCTGTCGTAGTGTTTTTTGAACTGACCATGGTGACTGTATGGGTCATTCTTTTTTTCAATTTTACCGGACTTGCACGTCTTGATAGATCCTCAATGAAGAAGGCCTTCCCATCATCGAAATTACCGAACCTGTCGACCTCTCCTCAGAAACTGCAGCATCTACGCTCTTACCTACACACGACCTACCCCTCAATCCAACTCCACCACCACCCCTCACTGCAGAGCAAAAAGCTGAAATGGAACGCATCCTCGATATGCTTGAGGCCGAAGAATCAGCTGAAGAAGCCCGGGCATCACTGGAGGCTGAAAAAGCGCGCCAGAGGGAGATTGAGGCCCGTAAGGAGAATGCAAAGAAGGATTTGGAGAGGCTGAAGAAGGCGAAGGAGATGCAGAGAAAGATGGGCAAGGCGTTGATTCGGAACGTCGAGGAAGCGAGGGAGAGGGAGAGGAAAGAAAAGGAGGATCGGGAGAGGGAGGACGAGAGGGCTGAGAGAGAGAGGAAGGAGGGCAAACCACAGGGGCCGAAGAAGAAGGTGTCGTTCGCGGAAATGCCGACTGTACATATAAAGAGTCCCGACACACCGCAGGGAACGGAATCTAATGCGCCGCAGGACGGTTCAAGCGACATGTGGGGAGACGTTTATCCTGCTCGGTTGAAGCCTGCGCATGCAGTGGCCATCGGGAAGCAGACCATGAAATTACAGGTCGTTGAACGTTTCCCGTCCGCTACAGCATCCTCTTCACGCCCAAGGAGCGTCTCGCCACCGCCACCTTCACGATCCGTAACCGAAGCCGACTCAGACGACGAATCAGTGCCTTCCTCACCTGTCCCTGCAGACTCTGATGAAGGGGAACCCATTGTCCAAGATTCCGACCCAGATCATGACGCCCCTATTCAGCCACCATCATCAGGTGACGAGGACGACGATCTTCCTGAAGACGAGGTTCTCGACGACGAGTTCGACTTTGATTCAGCTCAGCATCAACGCGAGATTGCACTCGAATACTATAAGAAACGAAGCACGATAGGTGAAGACACTGCTAGGGCACTATCTGCACATACACATGAGGCAGTCGGACCGAACGGCGAACCTGATGATGAATGGAACCAGCCCGTACGTCTTCCATTCTACTATTCCTCATTTAAATCGTGTAATTTTTAATACTGGTACACAGGAGGTCCCACTTGAGGCAACTCTCTCGAGCAAACAAACACACTCTTCCTCCCGCTTCAAACGTTCCTACAACACCACTCTGCCCCGTAGTACGCCCTCACAATCCCTCGGCGCCTCTGTCCTTCCCTCTTCCACCTCGACCTCATCCACAAGCCTTCCACAAGTAGCCCGTGCCATCCGTACCGGGAAACTTGACGAGAACGACAAGCTCGTCGCACCCCCATGGGCTTCAGATGACGAAGACGTGGAGGATTTCGGTGACGAAGAGGAGAACGCGAATGCGAGGCGGTGGTTAGACGCAATGAGAAGAGGAGAAGTGGAAAATGTAGGGGCAACGATGGAGGAGAGGTCGGATGCGCTTGTGAAAGCATTGGAGGCCGCGTATGGGGCGCCGAAGAAGAGCAAAGACAATGCTGATGCTGACGGGGATCGAACGGCTGTGGCTACGCCTATCGTTGAAGGCACTGTCTCCGCTTCGGTTCCACCCCCGACGACCGTCGTTCCTCCATCTGTGGAGACGAAACCGAAGACTTCGAAATTCAAACTTGCGCGGATGCCACCCCGTACTGCCAGCAGTCTTGCTAGCGCCACAGACTCTGAAGCTGGGACACCGACAATGACGGAAGGGAGGTCGTCACCCAAGATGCCTACAGGTCCCAGCATCATCGAACGGAAAACTGCGGCTCCTTCAGCTCTGGCCTCGTCGGTTGTGGAAAGGAATGCGAAGTCTGCGACGGGTTCTACGATATCTTCGTCGGTCGTTGAACGAAATCCCAGCGTTTCGAACTCAAAGACGACAACGCCACCAACACAACCACACTTTTCCGTGGTCGTTGATTCACCTTCGTTCCAAGCACCAACAGGGTCGACTTCATCCACCATGATCGACTCGCCCTCTTTCTCTGCCCCAGCACCAACACCTTCTACCTCTCAAGCACCCACGTCGATGTCGATGGTCATCGATTCTCCATCATTCATGCCTCCTAATGGGTCGCGGCCATCGAAGCCGCCGGCCGTAATGCGGTCAACTGTGCGAGAGTCTTCTGGACCAAAAGACACGAATGCTGGCTCTTCTAACGTGGATGATGGCGGTGCGCCGAAGAAGGTATCGAGGTTCAGGGCCGAGAGATCATAGGCTGTCTCGCTGTATCTGAATGTATTTGCTCAACTATGTATTTCTGCGCGTCACAATTCTCTGAAGTAGCAACTGTAGCATACATATCATTGTCGATTCTCAAAAGTCCAAAATTAAATCCGCTGAACTCTGATTTAAAAAATAAAGAACAAAGCTATCAGCTGCTAGGAGAGTACTAGGGTGCGCAAGTGGTTTTATAAACCTCTCCGCTCAGCGCGAGTAATAACTCGAAGCAGCAGCCTGATCGCTAGTAGCCACCAGCGACGGATGGAGCATAGTCGTGCGCCACAGTGAATCGAAGTGACTTCCGTCACACAAAATACTTCTCCTCGACTTCGATAGCCGGTCTAGCAAAAGACAATCCACCCCATGTATATCCTGTCTACTCGTATTCTGAGTAAAAAAAAGACGGGTGCACACCGGAAACCGACGGTAGTTCCGCTCCGCGCGCCACCCCTCCTCCTCCTCCTCCTCCTCTGACTTTCCCACGCTTCCCCGCACTTGTCGACTTGAAACATCCTCAAATTTTATGGCCATAAGGGCGAACAAAAATATTACTAGCCCACCGTGGGGGTCGAACCCACAGCCTTCAGATTACACCTGCCTGTTTTACAGACCGTAAGAGTCTGACGCTCTATCCGATTGAGCTAGGCGGGCGATATTTATGATTAAACTTGGATGGTGACCATTGACGGCGTCCTTACTGACGCCATAGTGGCTCGAGGGATAGACACGGTTTATGGACTCTAGAGTCAGGTCCTCCTACACAGTGGATGTCTCTTGAGGCTGAGACCCAAATCCGGGGGGAATCCACACGCTGTGCTCGACTGTCTTTCCGCTGCAAACTCTCCGTCGAGTTATCAATACTACGTTATCTCTTAGGTATCCTCTGGCAGTGAACGACGCTGCCAGTGGCTTGTAGAGTTCTTGGACAGGTGTCTTGTACTAATACTGTCCAATTATGCATCTTGAAACGGTCAAATATCCATCCAAATCTTATCCAAACATCGAGGTTTATTTCAAGTACATATATGATAGGCACATATCGACGATAACGTTTCATGTTTCATAAACCCCATCCTCTTCGTTGCCTCTTCACCGGAGAACCGAGCCAGCTGCGAATAAACTCGGTGTAAGATCAATGGCGACTTCGGCCATAGTTATTGAGGCGTACGCACCTGCACGCAACTGCGGTGTTCCGCTTGAAGTCGTTACACTCTCACTGAGGAACGCAGGTCGAGTCGGTCGCATCTCCACATCCGCACCTGAACAAGCAGCAAGCTTCGACTCCCGGACATCCGCCAGAGCAGGGGCAAGACTGCCTAGCGTCGAGGAGGTTGAGGCCGGACTCTCTGTACAAAGAGAAAAAGAACCGGACAATCAGTATCTCTGCTGTGCGTCAGGGGAAGTGGTGTCGATGCTCACGGCGAAGGGACAGCTGTCGCGGAGACACTGGACACGAAGACGAGTCCAAGGCTGAGAAGGGAAGCAACGGAGAAGAAACGCATTGTGGTAGGATTGTTGGTGGTTGGAGTGAAGTACTGAAGGTAGCGGTTGACGAGGACTCGACTGTTGAAAACAAAAGCCCAGGACGTGCTGGTATATATACGTTTTGAAGACCGTGAAGACCGTCTCGACACGAGGAGGCTTGAACACTCATGGCACGGAGTAAGATTACGGCGCTCGCTGTTGATGTCTCCTGGCCAAGATTAGTTCGTCAACTAGTGTAGCAGTGAATAACAAAACATGTTTCGAGACAGAACTTAATGCCAGTGTGACCTTCATTCTCCGTCTGCGTGTCCAGAAAACGAGGGATTGCAGTGTGACTTAAGACAACAAGACGGTCGTCCGTATTCGCTGCGGCATAGCAGATGACGGTGCTCCGCGATTGTACGGCTTGGACGTCGAGAAGGTGGTAAATACCTTAAGAGCGACATACATAGCTAGAGTTACCAAAATTTCCCTAGACCACCAAGACGAGCCGGCCAACAGTATTGAATCTAAAAAGGCCTCCATGTCATCATAGCACTTGAGATGCAAGGAGCTATAATTGGGTGGCGCCTGCTGGCATACAGCTGAGCAGATCATGCTCGTAGAAGCCGTCGCTGATACACAACAAGAGCCTATAAAACACGTTTCGATACTCGTATTTTAGGCCTGTGACGATGATCTCCCAAAACTGCGTGAGGACCGAGCGACAGTCAAACGTCAATGTAGACGGAAAGGAGAAGACCAACGGAGTTTGGACAGTCGAAAGAAGCGATTCGATGAACTCTGTGGGCGGTAGAAACGCCGGCTGTAGGTTATCACATAGGTTCACAGCCAGCTTTCATTTCGAGTTTCGCAACGGCGCTAACGAAATAATCTTACCAAGGTCACAAGCACTTTCTAGTATCCTGTGCCACTCTCAGGTAGCCAGAATCATCGCCCTGATACCCGCAGACTTAAGTCAGTATACATTGAAAAAAATATCCCGAGAAGATGAACTCACGCATCAGAAGGATCCCCTCTAACCTGCTTTGCCATGCCTCCAACATCCGCATGCACCGGAGCCTGTTCTGGTTTCTACTACGTATTATTCGGAGACCGTATCAGGATTGTCCAAGTAGATAAGAGTAGTTCAAAGCAGAGCATGGACGCGCGACACTTTAATAAGACGAACTTCGCGCAGAGTCAACTGAGGTATACGACGCATCGTCGCCACCCCCGGGCCGCTCGTTGTTGACTGGCTTAAGGCTTCCATCGAGACGCAAGACGTGTGATATAGGATCCTGGTGACCGGAAGAACGGAAATACTGGTGAGAGACATTATGTTGTCGTTGATTACTAGACTGGTGATCTACTCTGCTACGGGGGAGAGGGTTAGGAAAGGAAAGAGCACTCTGCAGTTGTTGATGGATTGACGCAGAGGTTGCTCGGAGACAACCAACGTGAGCCAAGATGGTGGCCCGAAGCGCGTGATGGACGCGTGACATAACGTGCTTCGCATTTGAAATTGCTACGCGTCGAGCTTGTCCGTCACTCTTTGATCATGACTTTCTGACCTCTACAGATCATCACTGCCGCCACGTCGTCTACTCTCGTCTACTTTGCCAACTACCTTAGCTCGACTTACAGCATGAGCACTCAATCCTCCATTGGATCATATACAGGAGTTATCATAGTTCAATGCCCATCTCAAACGAATATATGCGCTATTTCGCTGTGCCACCGCGAATTCCAGCACCGGCAAGCCTGCTGGACAAAAGTTGACTTCCACACCATTTCTGGCCGTCTGGAACCTCTCCGTCCGCAAACCCCCTAATAAAGTTCTCAAGAACTGCAGTATCTGTCGTCGAACCTGCGTTGGTGTAATCCAGCACGTACGATGTCCAGGTCGCGACGTCGCGACCTGGACATCGACACGGGTGCAGATGAGTGCAGGTGTGTCCAGTCTGAGAGTCTCGCGGACGAAACGGATGATCTGTTCTCCTGCGTCGATGTTCCTATGATGGTGAGCGTTGCGGTTTATTTCCGCAGGGTCAGGTAGTATCCGGAGAAATGGATGCTCGAGACGAGCATTGTCGGAAACGAATCTAAGGGAGTTAGACCAGTCGAGTCCCCGAAGATAATCTGTAGCCACGGGGGAAATGGGCGGTGGAGGTGAACGTAACAACCCTCACGCCTACTCCTCCCGCAAAATTCACAAAACCTGTCCATTTCTCTGGTTCGTCGTCCACCCATATCATCAGCCTCTCGTCAGGAGAGGCCGCCGCGTTAGGTGTTGGCACCGACTGCAACTCACACCCAACCCACCGAGGCCAGCTGTCGATGGTATCTCCATACGCCAGGGAAGCGATAAATGCTTCGACGACCTCCTTAATCAGCGTGGACCCCGCGTTTTTGTACTCCAAAACAAACGCCGTTATATTGGCTGACCGCGTCCATATGAGTACGGGTGCTCGCAGACCACGTTCTCGGACGAAGCGTAGCTTTTGCTCTCCTGCATCTGGGACCCACTCTTTCTGAGGCTTGGTTCTGTTGCCATGCTCCCCGCGATTCAGAGTCGGATTTTCGAATCGTGCGTTGTCTGAGATGATTCGAAGACTTCCGCATTTATATGTTTGGCGAAGTAACGCTAGAGATCAACATGCATCAGTTCTCGTTGAAAATGCGGAGATACAGGCTGCTCACCGTCGTTCGATGTAATCCACTGTTTTGCGTGGGCGGTCGAGAGGAGTGTGACTACTCTGGTGTTCGCCGATTGCGCGTACGAGACGAGATCTTGGTTCTTATGGGGTTCGTCGTCTATCCACAACAGTATAGCGCCGGAATAGATCTCACCCCGTCCTAAAAGCCCGCAGAATCACTGACTTTCGCCATCATGTCATACCAACAGGGTAAAAAATCGGAGTACTTGCCTCTACTCATTTCATTATTAGTTGACGGGCTCTGGTTCTGGGCTTGAATCGAACCCGACTGTGAATTCGGCAGCTCATTTCCCATCGCATCATGACCAGTACCCTCCTGCCCATCCATAGCTAACGCTTTCTTCCACAACATGAAGCTGAACGCAAGCTGCAAGTCTTGGCACCTCTGCGCCAACCATTTCTGATCATCCTGCAACTCCCCTAACGCAATGGACGGCAGCAGCTTCGCCACGATTTCCTTCCTGAACCCTCCCTTCTCCGACCACTTTTGTAAATGACCCCTCGTGCATTCGAGCGCTTCTTGGAGGTCCGCAAGGCAGTCGAGTGTCGAGCGATTTGCTGAGTGGGTCGCAGTAGCCTTAGTGCTTAGTGATGGTGTGCTCAAGTTCTGGCAATGAGATGTCTTTGCGGGGGTAGATGATGCCGGATATGTTTCGAACCGTTATACGCAATTAACGGATGGTCTGCTCTTTAGATTGGTGCTGATCGCACCAAGTCTGAATGGTCGATACGGTGGATATGATAGCAGTAATGATAGAGAGTGGGTCCGCCATGGTTGGCAGATCAGGAGTAGACACTGTTCAAGTGGCTTAGCCTTGTGCTCCTCGATGGTATGACTCGGTACAGCAAGGGACGCAGAGCGATGCAGTACGTGGTCTTCCACGAGACATTGACGTTGGGAGCGCCGAAATTACAAGTATCGCACGGACCTTGACCATAACATGGCAGCGCTAGTCAGAGCTACGTGCAGGCCCATCAGGCCAATGCTACACCGTCATGTGGACTATACAGTGACTCTACTATAGGGAATTCAGGTTTCGGGCCATCTCCTCCCCCATGGGTCTCATATTTTACGCGCACCGCGTTGATTCCACAGCGACACAGACAGGCTCGTCTCCCTGACTCAGAAAACATCATGCAGTCCGCACTCTTCTACGACTAGGCCCTTCTGAATGCAATGCTGCAGACGCCCGAAACTGCCACTCTTCTCCACTCTTCGTAGATATGCCAGCGTCTGGTGTGGTAAAACTAGGCGCCGCAAGCCCTCAGTGACTCCCTGCCCATCTTCTCCTCGACGCGCCCGACCCTCCACGAATCCGATAAGATTGCTCATTTGGTCGAAGTTCACTCTCGACTGGTGAGGTGATGTAAGCCGAAGCGTCTCGATGTGAGGCAACAAGCTCAGAATTTCGAGTCGTTGATCGTTTCGTGAAGTATTTGGCAAACCGAGCGTGATGTTTCGTACCGTGTCCGCATGCCGTCCGACAAAATCCAGGACATTGTGGAGGTGATCATTGGACCTGAAGTCAAGTGTGTCTCGTGGTGAGATTCCAAGTTCGAGGAGGTGTGGAAATGTGATGGCTGAAAGCCAAATGGTAGGAAAGGCGGCATCAGAGATGGGGAAGGAGAACGTATGAATGTTGGGCAGGACGACCTTCTCGGTGGGATGATCGTTGTCCATGAATTCTCGTTTGAAGTACGCAAACGTTCCGATATACAAACTCGTCAGGGATGTGAATGTCGACAGGGCAGTGAAGAGTCGTCCGTCGTGTGCCGGCGCCGGTCGTCTCTGTATCGATGGTCGGAGCGGTGATAGGACCGCATACTTCTCAGTGTCGGAGAAATAGGATACCGACAAGGAAGTTAGCTGTGGTGCAATGACGAAGCAGTCAAAGGTGCGAGAAGATCGCAGTGCTAAGGATCGAAGGCTTGGGGCGTTTTCGAATATTGGTGCAAGCGCGCACTCTGAATCGTTGATCCAGTCAACATTTAGACTGTGCAGACAGGGGAATTCGGTGATCCGTGGAAGGGTTGGACGGGTGGACTGAGAGGCTAGGGATATGGTCTCCCAGCGACGAGCATGGCGGAGAAGTACCCCCAGATACTGGTCGAAGTGCGGACTTCCTGCCTTCGTTTGATCGAGTAAGGTGCAGGTGAGTGGAATGCCGAGCGACTTATCGAGAAAGTTTTCAAAAGGTTGTAAGCCCGAGGAGTGAAGGGACTCGGCCTCGTCGCTACTGAACCGCATCAATAGTCGTGACCACAATAACGATGTCGACAGTGCGACCTCACGCCATCGGCGACAAACGCGAGTGACAAGGATAGGGGCACAATTCGGGTGGATGGCAGGAAGGTCTGGGTAAACACAGAAGAGAAAGCATTCTATGAGAATTTCAGCTGGACAGTCGTCGAAGAAGTGGGATGGAGACATGGTAGCCTCCGAAAGAAACGTGGCGTCAGCGTGATGGAGGGAGATAACTTTAGATAGTGAACTCACCGGACTACGAAACGACTATTCACGTCGCTTTCGAGCTAGTAGTCTCTCCGAAAGTATGGCGACTGTATATGCACCAGCCGCAGTAGCACGCCGATGCCGAAGAAAAGAAGCCTACACGAAGTAGTATAGACGGTTCGTCACAGTACGAAGACGCTGGGCTCTGATTCTGCACTGCCAGTGATCATGATGCATTGATGCTTGTACATGTACGAGTCACTGGCGCCGCGGTCCGTATGCATATGGGTCAGCAGGCTGAACTTCACCAGAGTCCTGAATAAGTTTCGTTGATTGGCAAGATATTCGAGGTCATTCTGAGCCATTTTGTTGTTGTTGTTGTTGTTGTTGTTGTTGTTGTTGTTGTTGTTGTTGTTGTTGTTGTTGTTCGACGACATGAACTCACTCAATTGACTTCAACTTTCTAGATTCTGACTTTCAACTTCCACGTGTGTATTTCCACTCCGCACATCTTCAGCCACTCAGCCTCCTTCTCGGGTTTCGCCCATCCTCTCAACAACTACTAGAGCGTCTGACGGCTGCTCTTGAGATAAAGGCCTCCAAAGATCGGACAATACTCAGCCTTGAGGAGCGCACACCTCTGTTTTCGATACACAGGCAATCATAGGCTTGTACCACACTCAGACCCTTTACTGCCCTATCGCGCCTTCCGGCAGTTGCTTCTGGACGAGCTTCTGCTGTCCAACTATCTTACCACATTCAAAGGCACTAGTATTCCCTCGCCATGACAATAACAACCACAAGGAAAGTGATGTCGCATTTCTGGCTCAGGGCTGTCTCTTGTGGCGTCTCTAGCTCTAAAGGTCTCAGTTGGGTCTAAACCGTTGACTCCGCCACTCCAAGTCATAGGCTAGGCAAAGATAGAATGGGTCCGTTTGCGCAAGATCTGGGACGCCTCAAGGCATAAATCGAGGGAGAGAGGGCCGTCTCCATTTCGGGTATGTGGCAGAACTTGAATCGCCTAGACTCGTGTAAGCGACCTCAAGTGAGTAGCTTCATAGCGAGACAAAGGGGGGAATATGAGCACCACGGTCAGTTTTTGAGTCCCTCTCGTGTTCTATTCCTAGTGATGTTGACTTGTCGTATTTACATCTCGAAGTCATGCTCTCGGAGACACGGCTGACAATGCATCGCTTCAAGGGAGCTGCTCTATGCGACTTTGCTTCAGAAGGATCATAAGCGAGCGTGAACATCGTTTTCTGTACCATGACTGGAGAGGTCAGTACGTAACTTCGTACTGACGTGCTTCACGGGCATCATATGCATATCACATAGCTCGCAAGACGACCCAACGCTGATGTGATGCCTCCAAGCAGCTGCAGTACTCTGCGTATCGTCCATGGTGATGTCTTGTGTTGAGCTGCAGCAGGAAGACCGCAATCAGCTTAGGTACTCGAAGCACTCCGTATCTCCCCATCTCGTGCATGCCAAGCCTGATGCCGCGATATTTTTTGATGGGCTGTGTCCAGCGCTGGACTTGCTTCTAAGGCGTCTAAACGATTATGTACCATGCATTGAGTTCGCGTGCTTGTCAGCATATCCGAAACTCGTTCTACGCCTGACAACATATATAAGGAGAGGCTATGATATGTGGGCTTGCAACCATCCATCTTCTCTTGGAGTACCGAACTGCGGCACTTAGGCGACGTATTCGTCGTCCTCTGATCTACTGGGGCTGGCATGTCGGACGGCAATGAAACGCAGTATGGTCTGCCCGATGAAGACCTGCTTGTTATGAAGCTATATCTCCTAGACAGTTCTATCGAGGGGGCATTCTATGGTAAGCAAACTTCTAGAATGGTCAGTATCTTTGTGACTCTGCTTAAAGTTATTCCTTCATAGGGTTTTATCTACTCCTTGCCCTGCTCGCATTGTACAACCTCATGTAGGTCCTTTTCTTTGCTTTCAATTCGTATTACGCATCTAAGGTATACCTTCCTAGCCCTTGGAACGGCCGTTCGATCTCTCGATCCAAAGTCATTTTGCTTTTCTCGACTTTGGTCATGCTAGGCAGCACGACAGGAATCGTCATGATCAGAGCTGCATTGTGGATCATCCAATTACCACTCTTCGGCTTCGATCCGCCAGACAATTCTCGAGTAGTCGCGCGACTTTTCGTCTCGGGCTGGTGGCTTACCAGGATCAACGTGAGTTCCTTTATTTCATACCATCAACGTCGAGACAGATCAGGGCATCCGGAATGTTTCGACTCTTAGTGCATCATCGGGGACGCGATTGTGGTATGGAGAGCCTGGATCTTGTGGGACCGGCACCTTGTCGCCCGTGTATTACTGGCTTTCTGCATGTTTTGCACCTTCGGTATGTCCCTGTTTTGTGTCCAATCACAACCAGACTGATATAGTTCACGATGCTTCGATAGCTGGGGCGATCTCGGATGGGGTCTTCAACACGTTGGGCATGTACGACGAAGATGCCTACACCTGGGCTGAGTCACCTGGCCTCAAAACGGGTGTTCTCCTTTCTGTTCCTCTCCTTACAACCAATATTTGTGCGACTTCTCTCGTCGGTATGAGAGCATGGTAAATATACTCCTAATAGGTCCAGCCCTCCGTTGTGTTGTATTGACCGGCGGCCTGTAGGAAGTATCGGAAGTCCATTGCCCGAAACCTCGGCAATGAAGATCGGAAAACTCAAGCGGAGAGCGTCCTTCTCGTTCTTGTGGAGACCGGGGTGTTCTACATCTTCATCTGGGTTCGTCAAGTTACCCATCGGACCTCCTATTGAGCTCTACACTGATCTATTTATTCTCCAGATCATTATTATGATAGACGATATGGCAGTGATACCTGTGCTCGCAGGACCGGTGTTGGTGGCCATGCAGAACCTCATAGTGGTACGAATCCCGGAATGTGCCCCCAATCAGAATGCTAACGTCTCTTCATCGACTACTGTACCCATCGAATAGCCTATGTACCCCACCATAGTCATCCTCCTTTCCACCCTCGACAGAGCTCCAGCAGAGACAAGATTCGGGACTCGCGGCATCGGCGGATCCATGAAATTCGCTCCACCACCGCCCACGTTATCGCGTGCTATGCCGGAACCTCGGTCAAGATCGTATGACCGGACGACACCCAGCCAACTATATTCGTCGGGAGTGAGAGTACCGATGGATACCTTGGACTCTACGTTGAGACATAGCAGGGAGTCATATCAGTGTGGACTTGAATCTGATAGTGGGAGTGCAGCTGTAGCAAGCGATGGGATCAAGGATGTGACGACTGATAGGCAGGAGATGTATGACAGGTCTTCGTCGCGCCTCGACGAGGTTGTTCCATAGGTTACAGCTGTCTTCACCGTAATTTCATCTTATCTTCGCGTTCAGATGATTTCCCTCGCCGTCTATGTCATACAGAGCCGCAAGGACCGCTCCAAAGGCTTCCAAACATCCACGGGATTCACAAACGAGATGATGGTTATAAGGATTACGGTACGTGCCCTGTTGCGCAACATCGGGAGCCAAGACAAAGATAGAAGACAGAATGAGCAAGACACAAGGTCGAAAGTGAACCGTATGCCACAGAACCGGAATCAGAAGACGAGACTCGGACACGAACGAATATATAGAAAAACGTCTGGACGGAAACACGAAAAGGGACCGTAGAGCCGCAAGAAACCAGAGAAAGCGGAATATTGCTTTGCAGAGAGAGCGGGACGATGCGCCGATAATGCTATTGCTGAGATCGTCAGGTGTATGCGTTGCACGAAGTATGCAGAGGGAACAAAGCGGCTGTATTGAGACGTGCTGTGGTGCGAGTGCGATCGATGTTGCGTGTGTTGTGTAAATAAGTATCCGAATATAATGTATTTACTCTGCGTAGGGAGAAGGGAAGAAAAAGAAGGTCAGCCAATGACGAGAGACGCGGTCAAAACCCCATACGAACCTATGAAAGTCTATTCCTCCCCCCTTCGTTCTAAATCCCCAACGCCTCCTTCTTCGCCCTAATCTCATCCCTCAGCATCACGATCCTACTATCCAACCTCGTACTCAAATCAATCTCGCTTCCCGCCAGCCCCATCGCCGCATCCAACATTTTCCCCGCCTCCTCGATCCTCCTCCTCCACACCTTCTTCCCCTCCTCGCTCTCCGTAACCCCACTAGCCACACTCGCCTCTCTCACCCTCTTCGCCCTCGCCTCCTTCACTCCCGTCGTAAGTCCCAATCCCATTCCCAACCCTGATGCCTCACTACTCCTACTACTAACACTAATACTATCCGGCTCCGCAGTCTCCACAATATCAGGCTGCCCCAGCGCATTCTCCGCGACCCACCCCGCCGGATCCAATACCCTCTCCCCACTCTCCACCTCCGCCTCCTTCAACTCCAACACCGCCATCTCAAACATCGCGACGCCCCCGATCCACGTGCTCGTCCCGATCTGTCCCTGCCTCTTATGCGCATCGAGGAGGAACTGACGGGCGGGGCCATAGGCACCCGCGGTGCGGTGCGCGATACCGAGCAGGAGCGAACGCAGCGCGAGTTCGTCTGGCGTGTCGAGTTTGGCGGTCTTGTGAGACGGTGCTGGAGCAGATGAGGTCGTTCTCGTGGAGGTGGCGGATGAGGAAGTGGCTGTGATTGTAGATGGTTCGGCGGAGGGGAGCGTGGGTGTCGTGGAGGTGAGCGTGGGCGTCGTGGAGGTGAGCGTGGGTGTCGTGGCGGTGGGCGTGGTCGGTGACGATGGTTCAGCTTCGGACGATGATGATGGTTCCGACGCTGTCGAGATTGATTCAGGTATTGACGGCGAGGCGGAGAGGAATGCCGGATCGGAGTAAGGTGTCGAGATCTCGACCGGGGGTTCGAGCATCATCCATTCCCGGATGTGGGCCTCCACGATAGGCTTGCTGATTCGTGCGTGAGAGTTCCAGACTAGACAGATGCGCAAGAGTAAAACGAATAAACGAAAAGCTCTGGAGTCCAAGACCAGTAACTGATGAATGATGCTTACAGATTCCCAATTCTACACCACCCAAACAAAAAAACAGACGTGTATGGTTGCTTTATCAGACTATACCGTCCAATGAGGGAAGAGCTTGAGACAGACCTTCAGCAGGACTGATCGTGATCGCCTCCACATAGCCCTTCTCACTCCCTGTCAACCGCACCTGCTTTGCCTTATAAAACGCCACTAAAAACCCCAAACATGACGCGCCACAACCCACAAAAACATCAGCCAGCTATACGTATGTCGAAATCGTGAAGGAAAAAAGGAATGGCGACTCACACTTCTTCTTGATGAGCACTTCCGTCGGCAGATCCTTCCCTCCAATCTTCTTCTTGTCGAGTAGTCCCGTGATCGCGTCCAGCAACTTTTGGGCTTCGTCGTACTGGCCGAGCGACCATTGACATCCAGCGGCAATGAAGTAGTACGTTCCGTGACTCCTGTAGATGCCATAAACATTGAGAGATCAACAACCAAAAGAATGAACCATGATCAGTCGGAATGAACCCAGAAGGCATAATTAGGAGAAGTGGGCAGGAAACAATAATGAAGAGGGAAGGAACAGATGGGACGCACCAAGAATTCAACTCCGTCATCTTCAAGAACATCGGCGCCGCCTCCCCGTACTCCCTCTGCGCTAGTAATGTCCACGCAAGCTCGAATACCAACTAGATAGCACACCACACCAGCGAGCGTCAGCATCTGTCGCTTCAGTGGATGAGAATTACAGCACGGGGAAGGAGAACGCACCAACGCATCAGCCTGCACGAACGTGTGCGGTCTCTCGGGGCTCAAGCCATCTCTGAGAACCTTGATAGCGCCAAGAGCGTCGTAACCCATCCGCAGGATCTTAGCCTGCAAGGCAAAAGTAAAATGATGGCAGTCAGTCAAGTACAGTCCGATGATCAAAACTGTTGCTGGAACAAGACAAGAAAGACACTCACCCGGTTCAGAATCCACAACGTTCCAGTAGGATATCTCCTCTCGAGCCTATGTTCGCGAAACAAATGAGCCATTGAGAAAAAAAATCAATAAACGCCTTGTACGCCACACAATCCGCGCCACAGCGCGGAAACGCCGATCTCCCGGGTTGACCGTTGACAGGTGATCAACAGCGTCCGCAAACGAACACAAACGCAAACATGGACACGACATGGACGGTGAATAAACAAAAAAGGCGGAACTGCGTGCCACGAGGTACGTCCAAAGAAGGCGAGGAAGGACGGGCGGGGAAAAAGGCTCAAAGAGAGGAGCAAACACGCACTTATCCACGATAATCTCGTATTGTTCCATGATCCACTTCTCGTTCGCCTGATAACCAGACATAAGGAGCACAACGCCATAGTACGACATGAGCGTCAGCCTATTTCCATCGAGATCATGTATGTGGTCAGTACGTAGATATCTTGGTCGACGAAGAGGAAAATGGGTAATGGAGCAAATGTGTCCGGTGGAGGTGGAATAACAGATGGGAGGACGCACCCAGAGAAAACAGCAGTGACATCCTTCTTCGCCGCGCTGACCGACAAACAACGAAGCGCGAGCTTACGGTCATGGTTGAAGCCGAAGAAACCGACAACGCTCCTACGTTCGCCGATAAAGACCGTATGAAACAAAGAGGTCAGTTTCAGCTTTTTCCACCGTGTATCAGGCCTAGAAATGTACGCACTTGACCTTCGCAGGCAACAGTGATAACACAAGGTTAAACACTCCGTAACCTGATCCGCATCAACCGCAGCAATCCACATCCAAAATTCCCAAAATAGCCGCCCATCAGCCAGCGTTAAGACATCAGGCCAAACGGTCCAAACAGCCACACATACCAAACGCAGTCCCACTAACAATCAATTCTTCCACAGGACCCTCTTCCAGCCCATCCAATGCATTCCCGTTCCCCGTCGGCGTCGCTGACCCACTCACAGGCGCAGAAGCCGCGACGGGCGTAGTCGATCTGCTCAAACCCCATCGTCCAAGGAAACCCTTCGCTGTCGGCGTGCTCGGAGTCGTCACGGCATGTCCGTGTTTCTTTGCGGAATTGACGGAAAGGGAAGAGTTGTTCGTGTTTTCGTAGTTTGGGAGGGAGAGTTGCGAGTTGTTGGAAGATGGGGAGGCGGATGGAGAAGGTGCGAGAGAGGAGATGGAGGATGAGGGAGTGGGAAACTGCGAGGGCGAGTAGGCGTCTATTCCGTGTGGGAATACTATTTTGTAGAGCCTGGTGGTAATTTCAAGAGACGTGTTAGGTGAGACAAGGAGTATAGAGAGGGTTAGGTAGAGGGTGCTTGCTTCGCGAATTTTCCGTGGGCACTGAAAGGATGCAGATATCAGTGAGACAGAGTTGAAGTACAAGCGGTATGAGATCGGGTAACCTGTTTATTGCATATCTGTACGGGACAGGCGAGTAAAGTATAAGCGGCGTGATACACTGAAGGCTGCCGACGGAGGACCTACAAGCACTGAAGATAACCCATGTACGACTCGCTGTGGCCGTGGACGAAGTATAGATATTCTGAGTCAACATCCTCATGATCCAAGATATATCTGAGTAGAGGACGAACCTCAAGGCGTTCGTCAATCCGAGCAGGATGGTAGCACAGGCGGTAACGAGCTCGTACTCGGTCCCAGGTGGATATCTGCCGGTCTGCTTTAGCGATTTGCTAGATTTTGCCTGTTTCCTTGCGCCCGCTTCCGCCAGAGTCAACAATCTTGTGGCCTCCGCCATGAGGTTAGACTAAGTATAGCATGCCAGCGTAACAGACCGTCAGCATCGCACAAGTACGCCGATAGCCTGTAGAGACAGACCTCCATGCCGAGAGCTGCCTCTAAAAAGGCGCACACACCAAGACCGAGAGCATGGAATGGGGAGTCTCTAGCCTCAAAGAGTTCTCGTGCGCCGACGAGGTCATTGGAGAATATCTTGTCGAAGCCGGCTGTGGCCTCGACGAGGTCGGCGGCGGTCTGCTCGCTCGGGGTGGGCATGGTGGGCGTTCAGAAACAAGGAAAGCGGTGGGTCGTCGTCGATGTCGTCGTTGGGGATGAAGAGAGAGTGTTGGGGGTGTCTGGGATGGAGGTATGTGGGTCTATATTGGGAGGTGGTGATGCGGCGCCTGTTCTGGCGGCGTCCGCGCGTCCGCGATGTTCGACGCGAGCGCGTCATCAATCCTCTCCTCGGCATCCCTCGCACCGCGCCACTGCGCCACCGCCACACGGCTTCATCAATTCTCCGCCGTTGCGCCGGTATCGGGCCATCCTTGTCACGCCTCCCGCGCTGAGTCACAACGTGACGCTCGCTCTTCAGCCGGGTATCGACCTCTTCGACGCGGAGCTCGAGCCAGCAGGCACCCAGCAGGCGGTCGACATCGACGGCGCTCTCGACGAGCGACCCTTTCGACGGCCATGACCATCTTCCCCAGACTCCTGCGTCCTATACAGCTCCGTACCGCGCAACGCGCATCCACCACCGTCGCCGCCAACAGCAGCAGATCCTACTCTTTCTTCTCTTCCAAGTCCGGCTCGCGGTCAATCGGAGCATCTACGAAACCTCCCAGATCCGTCGCTGCCTCGAAAGGCAGCAGCTCTACCGCATCTTCTAATCCCAATTCTAACACCACCTCGAACGATGAGGATGGCTCAGCTTCGTCGTTAACATCGGACGACGCGTCTTCCGCTAGTTCGACGACAGCAGCTTCATCGGTATCGCCTGTGGATCCTATCGCACAATCATCACCCTTCCAACCGCCCTTCCAGCCACATCATCTCGCACTTTCGCCGAACGACCTCAAACTGCATCAATTCTTTTCCCTCCACCGACCACTCTTCCTTTCCCAACCTTCTTCCTCCCTCTTCGAGTCATCATCTACTCTTCGTCTTCCTAACTCTGCTTCTGCTGCTCTATCCTCCGGCTATTCTGCTGCCCAGGCCGGAGCTGAGCAGGCGAGCACGAGCTCGGATGCTTTCGAAGATCCACCGGAGGCTTCAGCCGAAGCGGATGCGGACGCTGCACGTCTGCTCGCGCGTGCTCTTGTCATTAACCGCGTAGGGGGTACCATTCGATGGGACGAGACGATGCGCAGGCTTGGGTGGAAGGGAGAGGACAGTAAGGAGGTCTTGACCATGTCTGTGGAGATGGTCGGAGGTACCTCGAGCGGAGCAGAGATGGAGGGCGAGAATGTGGTGGATATGGATAGTGTGAAGAGGAAGAGGCGTAAGAAGATGAAGAAGCATAAGCTGAAGAAGAGGCGAAAGGTGTGTCCTTTGTTCTATCTAGTGGTGTTCTCTATTTCGGTCTGGTAAATATGCGAAGGTAACTGATGACTATCGTTTTTTGTTATAGCTCTCCCGTGCATCACGACTCAGGTTGGGCAAGTAATTGAGTCGCATCGTATCACGCGCTGTTTCGACAACTCATGTACATATACACACGCCCCAACTCGCTTTTTTTTCTTGACTTCTTCTCTATCCGCTACTTATGCCAAATCTCACCTCGACTGAGGTGGCGTTCGATGCCATACTTCACAGTCCTTTCCGTCCTTGAATACAGGCGGCATCCGCCACTACTTATGGACGTTAGTTCCGTATTACTCGTTATCAATTGACAAGTCATTTTTCAATCACGGTAAGACTGTGCGGCCTGTATTGCATCGTCTCGTCTCGTCACGGTGAGTGAGTGCGTTCCCAACGTGTATGCACGCTATGCCTCCCGAGCATCGAATCTCCCAGTCTGCGCCACTCTTATTCATCGAATGGCGACTCGTGTCAGCTAACTCTGGCTCTGGACGAACACTAAACAATCCACTGGCAGACAAGTAGATTATGGATACATTTGGCACATGCATTCACGAATGATACAGCGGCTCCTACTGATACATTTTCAGGCATGCAAAATGCCCGTACATATAATTAATTGTTCATACACGGCCTTGAAGCTTGAGCTCGACGCCTGAGTCCTTCAACGCACCGCGGCGGGAGCGAACATACAAAACTCCTCCCCGCTATCGGCGGTATCGAGCTCGTCCCAACCCATGGGCATCTCCCAGGCCGGGTACTCGTACACACGTTGACCTTCGGGACAAACGAGACAATACGCGACTCGGACTTGGACCTCGAGTTCAGCCCCCCATCTGTGCCTCTCCGATTCCGATGCTAACAACGCGCGCACGCGGGCGACGATTTTACGGATGAAATGGTAGCCCTCGCTTGACTCGGATGATGTACAGTGCCTCCCTGACATCGATATCCCAAAGACAGAGATCACGACTCCAATGTGTTGAGGTCCGTCGAAATCGACGCTGAAGGAGTGAAAGAAGGGATCAGGGGATGCGCAGCTTGGAGTTGGGATGTAGTAGTTCCGACCACGGTTACGGTCGACCTGAACGGTAGTCTCGATACCGTTCAGGTCGACCAGTATCATAGAATCGCTCGCTCCGTCGTGTGGAGGAGGTGACCGCCATGCGTTCGAGGTGGTGAAATTCGTGGAATAAACACCTGGCGTTTCAGTACGATCCATGCGGATCTGCCACAGCTCCCTTTCCTCGAACGAGGTGCTGTAGAGCATACGATGGACCATCGCTTCGAACACGCATCCCGCCAACGTAGAGCCCCGCGGATAACGGTAGAGAAGGTCGTACGTCTTCTGAAGGTCTTCGTGCGTTTCCTCCGAGTCTATCAGCGCGAAAACGACCTTTTTAGCGATCTGGATGGATTTGAAGTCGATCGCCCAGTCATCATAGACTTCACTGGTAGAGGATGACAGCTGATTTTGAAGAGGGAGCATGGCGAAGATGCGGTAGGATGTGTCGGAGGGGAAGGTGCGGTTAATGGCGAATGCTCGAACTGAAGCCAGGATCTCCGAGCACCCAAAGCCTACTAGCGCGGCGTCGTGCTCGGTTTGAGTCAGAGGGAGCTCGAAGACGGCCTGGTAGACGTCATGAGGGGCGAACCCGAATTCTTCGGTTGCGTTACGGACTAAGATTTTGAGCGCATCGTCAACCTCGTCTTTGGATGCGGTCGATAGTAGGGCCTTGTCATCCTTGATGTTTGAACCGGCCTCTTCCTCCCTCGAGTCCCCTTCCGTCCGCCTTCTCCTCTCCCTCTTTAGAACTTCGATGACGGCGTCCGTCATTTTCGGTAGTGAGTGCGCAGTCCGGTTGAAGAAGGACGTATCCTCGTCCAGGAATGGAAGGATCCTTTCTAGGTCGGTTCTAAGCCTATCATATCCAGGCTGGACAGGTAAACTGTGGCGAATGCGAAGACTCATTAGCAACGAGCCACTGCCAGGAAAGTAACCACAGTGAACGGAACAAAGGGGGGAACAACGCAAGTACATACCCCGCCAGTAGCTCTTCCATACTCCAAAGTGGCATACCCCACAACGCAGCATTCGCCTGTTTACGCCAATCCTTATATCTCGAAGGATCCGGTGGAGACACCTGTATTGGTCAGATGTGCGGTCCAATGGGGACAGATGGCCCGGAGGATCGGATCGTACATCTAAGTCGACCAACGTCCACAGGTCGTATTTCTCTCGATGTTTGGGAAGGTTGAGGAAGGAAGTGGCCTGTTTTTGATAGGTAGACCCGGCCATCGAAGAAGAGGTAGAGAAGGGATGAGGACGAGAAGAGCACGACTTGTTTTGTTGAGAGTAGTCGTGCAAGCATGTATTTCTGAAAGGTCGTCTTGCCTGATGAGCACAGGTGAGTTTATAAATCGCAGATAACGCGGTTGACTGAGCCTAGATACTTACCACTGCCTGGCTGCCCGGTGATCACCACGCCATGGTGCCTCTCCCCAGTCGCACGAAAACGCAGTATGCGGTGGAACATGTCGTCGTAGGACTTCGTGACGAGGATTCTGTTCCCCGTTGTGTCCTTGCCATGGAAAGGCAGGAGAGGCTCGCCGTCGTCGTCCACTCCAAGATGTAGCACGTAGGGAAAAGTCTGAGAGGTAGGGAAGATGCGGTCGCGCCAGTGGTCGTAGAACTGCTGGTACTCGCCCTCTTCAGCTTCCCACTTTGACTTCTTAGACCAAGTCCAGTTGCTCTTGTCTGGGAAGGCCCGTTAACGCTTACATATCGTATACGTGCAAGAAGAATAATCTCACTTGTGTCCGCACCCAGTTCGAGGAAGGACTCTTCAGCAGTAGAATCGAAGGGTGGAGATTCGGGCATGACTCTAGCGGTGTCGGATGACCTTGCGGCTCGCTCGTGGATGTTTCTTGACCGATTTCCCGAGTGAGTATTACCGGAAGAGGTAGCGGGCAGCGCGAAGGGGCGCAAATAATGCAAGAAGAATGATGTCACTCCTCTGATTCCGTTTTCGGTGCAGGTAGCGCCGTTTCAGGAAAGGTTGTTCGCCCAGAAAATCTTCACTGACGAGTCGGGTGACGTCGCAAAATCACCGTAGCTATGTAATTGTCGATGAAAGGTGAAGATAAGTTATATGGGGAAAGCAGCGAATATAGCAAACAGATGGTCTTGGTCCAAGTAACTGACAGTGACATGGACACCAATCGGAGGGCGGCCAACTTCAAGCCAGCTTGGATTGTAGGCCAAGAATGAGCCATGTTCTCGGCTCCCGGCGCTCAACGCGCGTGATGACGCGCAAAACTTTTCGCGTTTTCTCGACGCGTCTTCGCTCCGTATTCACTCTCGGTGACCGTTTCCCTCGGTTTTGCTACTAGTACTAGAACAACTGCCCATGATGCTTCATACTACTACCTCACGCCAAATCGCCAGGCTCGCTCGAAGCAAGCCAGGCCAGTCTTGGAATAATCGTGCTACCCCTTCCGCGACTTCACTCCCATCCAGTCTCCCACTTTGTCGACATGCTAGTTTTGGCCTACGAGATCCCCCTCCCTCGACTTCAAAACCTAGATACCGCGACGATGCCCCTTCGTATAGAGGCCGCGACGATGTCTCTTCGTACAGAGGTCGCGACGATACCGCTTCGTATTCGAGAGGTCCGAGGACGTCACGAGCGATGTTTCCCTCTGATCCTAAGCAAATGAAATGTTTCAATTGCGGGAAGCATGGGCATATTGCGAAGGAGTGCACGGAGGAGACGATGTGTTTGAATTGTGGACAGTCGGGGCATAAAGCGGGCCAGTGTACGAATAACACGAAGTGTTGGGTCTGTGGGCAGGAGGTGAGTTGCTGGTTTCACGTTCTGTCATTTTTTCTACATATCCGTTCGACAGTGTAATATCGTTCTGACATGTGTGATCTGCGTTTGTGTTGTGATATCTCTAGGGTCATGAAAGTCGGGATTGTAAGATGCGCGGCGCAGAGACATTAGAACGCATATCTGAAGAACGTCCGCCTAAAAAATGCTTCAACTGTGGCTCGACAGAGTACGCTCCCTTCGCTTCATGCCTCCCAAACCTAATTTGACGAACGCCATTTTTTTTTTTTTGCCCTCGATCGTACCCAGCCATCTGTTCTCCCATTGTCCACGACCACGTACGAATGAGCGTTCGCAATTGTTTGCGTCTCAAAAATGCTTCAACTGTGGAGAGGAGGCATGTCTGGCATCCCACTTTCTCTCAATATCGTAACTGACCGGCTTCTTGCAGGGACATAAAAGTGCAGAATGTCCAGAACCGAAAAAACCACCCATCTGCTATCATTGCGGTTCAAAAGAGTACGTTCTGCCCTTCCTGATGCTTTTTGCATCCTTCCTGGGGGAGGCCGCTCATGCTTCACGTTGAATCTTGTTGTAGGCATCGCTCGCATGCGTGTACAAAGAATCCTAATCCGCCAAAGTGCTTTCATTGTGGAGGGACTGTGAGTATTCTCTTGACTTCTCTTTCTTTTCCCGTATTCGCATTTATATCGATGACGCTCTTTCTAGGGACACATTAGCAGAGAATGCACAGAACCTTACAATCCCAATGCCGAACGTCCAACTAACCCCGAGCGCTGAAAGCAAAAAATTGGGGTGCTCTAGTACCGGCCTCGCCACAATCGCAGAATATTGACTGACACTATCCGAGCGGATATGGTATAGTCTTGATTGTGACAGTGCTTCGGAGCTGATAGCCATGATCATGTGGGGGAACGGTGGGAGAAGAGGTGGGGACGCTGATATCTTACATCCAATATAATTGTCTGCTCAGAGCTCTGTTCGCTCCTGAGGGAACCCAGCACGGTACTTATACCTCCATACTAACCTGCGCACCTATGTACATATATATATATTTGCTCTGAAATCGAGTTTTGTGGCCCCGTCGACGGTGGTGGCTCTGCGGTGCTGCTCACCGCCATCAACAATGTCTACAAATTCGCAAGCGACGGCGGGCGTTTGGGGACAGTCGAGGCAGGTCGAGGTTCGCCTCCGCACGCCCGCGCCGGTCCGTTCCGACTTGGGTTCGCACGAGGGGCGTCGCGCGTTGTCGCTGCCGCTCTGCACCGAATCACAGACGACCCATTTCTTCCGCTCAACGTCTTCCCGGTTTCTTCGCCGTCGTCTCTCTCTTCCTCCCCACTCTCAACATAATATCCATCTAAAACCTGCAAAAAACAATGTCTGCTGCTGCATTCCGCCGAGCGGCCTGCAGACTTCCCTCGGCCGCCGCTTCCGTCCCCCGCCGCGCCCTCGCGACTGAGGCGGGCGCACGTCCAGGCTTGGGCCATGGCGCACCGGTGTACGAGAGCTCGGAGGGGGTAAACGATGTCAGTGGGCCGGCTATCCCGCTCTCGAACGTGGAGGCGCAATGGGAGAACCTGGATAAGGCAGAGAAGTACAAGGTCCGCAGGCAGCTCGAGAAACTGCAGGAGAAGGACTGGAAAGAGTTGAGCTTCGACGAGAAGAAGGCCGGTCAGTACATAGTCTGGCCTTTCATTTCTCTTCAACCATTTCTGTTGCTATGTTGGATTATGGCGCGTTGGGCGATCATGCTGTAGTGTGCAGTCGCGTCATGAACCACATACGTTGAATTTCTATATATACCTGTTTTTCCTTTCCTGTAAATCGTATTGCTGACCTCTCTTGACCTTGACGTGTGCAGCGTACTACGTCGCCTTCGGTCCCCACGGCCCTCGCAAGCCTATCAACCCTCCTGGTACCTCCATCAAGGTTGCATTCGGCGTTGCTACCCTCATCGGTCTCAGCGGTGCCACCTACTTTGCCGTCCGTGCTAGTGGTGCGTTTTTTTTCTTGCTGCCTTTCAGTTACACTCTCCTATCCGCATGTCGCATTCGTTTTCTTCACCGGTTTCTCTGTTGGTCGTGGGCATCGTGTGCACTGCTTTCGATTCCCGTGTTGGACGGATACCTCTTCGTCACACCTTTATCCAAGTGCTGGCGACTGTGGGTGCGAGTATATTCGCAACTGTTAGCGCGTTGACTTGCATACTCCTTTCGTCATGTTCGCGAAACGGCCTCACCCGGCCATCCGACTTCCAACTCGGGAGGTGCCACCACCGCATCATTTTCCTGTTTTTCCGATCCGTTGCCCCGCCGAACTGCTGGCCCAGTCCGGACCCGTGGCTTCAATTGCACGTCACACACACATTCACATTCCCTCTTATCTGGCCCGGTCTTTCACTGTACACTCCATCATGTTTTTTTATTATTATCTTGCCTACTGGGTTGCTGTTCTTGTACTCTCTTGGTGGTGCCGCTGACTACTTGATACTGACTGCGTCATAACGTTCTTTTTTGCAGCTCCTCCTCCGCCGAGGACGATCACCAAGGAGTGGGAGGATGCCGCTCTGGAGCGTGCCCGCGAGATGAAGATCAACCCCATCCATGGTACGTCCACTCTACCATCCACTTCTTCCCTCAACATCCCTCAAAACACTAATACCACCTTCTCTTCCTCACCCTCACAGGTGTCTCATCGGAAGGCTACAAGGGCAACGGCTTCAGCACCCACAAATAGTGGACGGACGGATGGATACTAGATGGACTCGTTCTTCTCCCTCTCTCACTCCCTCTGGCCTTACCCGTATTCTTCAACTATATTCGCTTCCACGCTGCATACTGCGGAGGTTCCAATATATTCTTCTTTCCGTCTGCGTCTTCAAGCTTCAAGCCTTTGTCGTAGGTACCGTTTCGGATGCATGTTGCATGGTCGCTCGCCTGTTGGTGTGAACACTGGACCGTACGTCAATCTGCTCGGCGCTCACAGACTCCTTGCGTTCGCTTTGGTCACCACCCTTCACTACCCCCACCACCACCTTTCGGTAATGCTCTCCGCAGCTGACGGCCGGACATCGCAATGAAGCACATCCGTCCAGAAAAGTCCCGAGATACATTGGACATCAAAATGAAAAGCAATCGGTCCGCTGCGAAGTCAACGTTTAACCTTCGAATTGCGAGCTGCGAGCTTCAAGGCTCTAGACCAAGTTCGGAAAGGCGTTTGAGAGGCAATTTATCTCCATGCTTCCCATCCTATAAGTCCGACCGTGGGAGACTACTGGCAATCACACGATACAATGCTGAGGCATGCGGATGGGGATTTATTCGTTGGGTTTGGAGCCTGAAGCTTGAAGATCCTCCGACAGCACCGACGGAAGCTGTACACTATGATGATCCCACTATGAGGATTATTATACTTAGACCAACGCTGTCGTATATGGTACCATGCGGAGACAAGGTAGACTTCGATGATGCAAGAAGACGCACTGGCCATGTAGATAGCCGGATCTGCACACCACCAGGGGAACCGAGTTGCACACTGTGCTATATCGTGCACAGAACTCAGAGTCCGATGGGGCGGATGGTACGACACAGGAGCTCCGTGTCTGGCTGGATCGGTTGATCGAAGGCTGATTTGCGCATTGAGGCCTGGGAGACTATATGGAGTTAATGTTCACCGTTGGGTACTTCAGCGGGCAAGGCTAGTCACAGAGGTAGGTTCACTCGGTGATCGTCGACCCATGTAAAGGGACACGAGGTTGAAAATTATTGCAAGACCTCAGTATCAGATAGATGTTCGTCATTGCAGAAGCGAGCCGGCCAGTCTGAGTCTCCAAGCGTACAACAAAACGTCTATCCTCCCTGCACCCTCAGAAAGAGACAACGGTATCCTACAAAAAACAGAACAAAACATCCCGCGGAAGATCGGAACCCAATATGTATCGGTATCGTTCAAGGGCATAAGCGGTCGTGAAGAGAGTCCTCAAAATAGGTCTGAACATCGTGGTCACTCGTGGTTAGCGGCAGGCCGACCCCCTATGATCCAGAAAAGAACGAACACGAACCGAAATACATCCGTCTCGTGCCCATGCTCATGGTATGTACTGTTCAGGAAGAAGCAGGACTGGCACCGGCACTGGGCTTCGGGGATTTGTCGTCCGGAAATTGTGTCCATACCACGGTCACCGTCGTCGAGGTGATGTAGGGTGAGTATGGAACAATGGTTTGTAGGACGCGAGTCGCGGTGATGACGACGCCTCCACCTGAGACGGTTTCGGTTGGGCTCTGTCGTGCCGCGTCATATGGTCAGCATAAATAGACAGGAGAAGAAGATACCACGAGGTCGAAGAACCAGAGGAGTGACTTACAGCGGCAGCATCGGCGGCCAGTTGTACTGGTGCAGGTGCAGGTGCAGCGAAGGCAGGTGCGATGACGAGTGCAACAGCAGCGACCAAAGTCGAGAGAGTTCGGATGGAGGAGAACATTGTTAGGATGAGGGAGAAGAAGATGAGATGGATATGTGCAGAGGCGAGAAGGGAGATGAAGGCGGTGGAGGGGTTGTCCTGCACCCAACTCGCATTATAAGGAAAACGCGAAGGAAGAAGACGAAAGACACATGATTATGCAGGGCAAGCATGTCATTGGGTGTCATCATGATGAGACGCGGTTTTCTTCGTGCGGTAAGCCAGAGTAAGCCTAGCCTGGTCGGGTAGTGGGTAACGGGACGCGGAGTGCCTGACTTTATACCAGATGAAACTGGACGGGGAGGAGGGAGGGGCTGCAGGTGAAGGAAAAAATATTATGGCGGAGGGGCTGCGGGCGCCTCTTTCCCCCTAAGGCCAGAGGTTGAGTGAGATCGAAATGGACATGATCCTGGATCTTACGACTTTCAGACCTCGAGTTTGTGAAGTTTCGAACTCGTGCGAGGGGTGACGCTGCAAAAATACGGTCCGTCCAGGTTCTGCCTCTCCTGAAACTTGCAGTCTGGGCGGCCGCATACTCAAGAGAAACCATGAGACGTGAAAAAAAGCGTTAATGGAGAATATATGCGTACCTGTCGGCGTTTATACCAACAGAACAAGCACAGCAACCTATAACAACTACTATAGATCGTCGCGAGCTCGAGGCTGCCGCATGATACGCTGATGTGCTCATCGGAAATACCCTCCCAGAAATCAAACCACGGGTTCGAAAGGACTCGACCATACCGAAGCATGCGAAGGCCGGTATAAGCATGCATCATGACCTTTTAGGTACTAATTCAACAACTAGAGTTTGCCCGGTCGGATGCGAGGCGGGGCCCTGCGGAAGATCATCTAGCCTGAGCGTCCACGATACAGAATCTGCCTCTGCGTACCGGATTTCCTGCGTTGTTTTAGCCGCTCGAGTCGTAGGACGCTTTGAAGGAACAACCATGGATATCTGTCGGCCTTCGGATTTCTATGAATAACGCCGTGGACCGTGGCCTACTTGTTCTATCCTGGCTCATTTCCAGGTATAACGATCGATATCGCATTTGAATCGAGAAAGCGTCCTGCATATATCGCGATTCACGGAAGAATCGTTGGTAGGACTACTATGCTGGGATAAGGAAAACGTTCTCAGGCTCTGCGGTAAGTACGATGGTAAGGCGCCTCGAGCATCGGGATTGAGCACGCATCACGATCAGGGCCAGACATCAATTTGAAGGATCTTCGTCTCCTGGCACATCGCGAAAGGCAAGATCTTGGCGACGACGCTGGTGAAGAGGTCGAAGAGAAGCGAGCATAGCAATGAGCTGAGTAAAAAAGAAGCATAGGCCGTCAGCGCGTTGACGAAGTGCTGACCAGCAATTGTCTTTGCAGCAAGCAAAAACGAGGAACAACGACAAATCGCTATTGCGAAGTCCAGAGGCAATATCGCGAAATGGATTGAGGATGGAACAGGAAGGAACTCAAACCAGTTCGGAGAGACCAGGAAAGACGAGTTTCCTTTTCGACCTGCCCAGCGCCCACGATCTTGCAGCACATTGACACACCCCGGCTCCATCCGTAAGGTGGCGGTGGCGGCGACCATACTGTAAGGTATGCCTCAAGTTCAACATTGGGTGACTTTCCGTAGGGGGTTTGTGCACGTTCTAGAGACCTAGAACACAGAAAAGAGGCTCAGATCGATTTCTGATTGGCTGAGAGCCTCGTATTTGTGCTTCTGTGCGTCAAGAAACACTCCTAGACTGCTACGGAAAGTCACCCATTGCGGCTTCAAGAAAGAGGCGACGTGACCCCACCACCCTGGTGATCCTTTGCAAGCGGCACGAGATCCGACGAGATGGATTAGATCCACAGGCTACAGACAAAGGCCTGGAGGAACCTGCAGGAGAAACCTGGCAGTCTCCTACAGACCTGCGACAGTCGATTGCTATGATAAGATATCGACGCTTACATGCATGGGAAGAAGAAGACGAAAGCGGGGAAAGAATAATCAGATAAGATCACACAACCTTGTTTCCACAGGACGGCGTTCAAGGGGAAAGACGGGCCTCGCACCGACGAGAAAGAAAGGAACAAGTCACCAACATGAACATCGATACAGCACCGCCTCAGAACTTGAACTCCTTCCCCTGTCCCTTCTTCCCCCTGTCCCTCTCCGCCTCCATCTTCTGCCTCTTCTTTGCCATCTCCCTCGCCACCATGTCCGAAAAGTCCTCCGAATTTCCGGCACCAGGAACGCCTGCCCTCCCACCTCTCGAGCTCTCGTCGTACCGTCTCCTGAGGTCCTCCTCTGACATACCTTCCAGCTCTGCAGCATCGATCGACACGTCCACACCATTGGCCTTCCGCTGAGCCAAAGGAAGAAAAGGGAAACCGAATGAGCCACATAATCTGACATATTGCGCCCTGAAAGAGGACAAAAATAACATACCTTCGTCCCCCTCTCATCTCCCAACACCGGCACCGCCGCACCCGCGGCCGAAACCCCACTAACATCATACCCCCTCTCACTCCCCATCAACCCCCTCACATTCGTCTGCTTCTCCGGCAACACCTGATACAGACTCCTCGGTCCCGTAGGCTCTTCCCTCGTCGAACCGCTCGTCTTCCGAAGTTCGAGGAAGTCAGGCGTTTCGAGGCCACCGGCGACGGTGGACACGACGGAGGTGAGGCCCGAGGGAGTTTCGAGGCCTGAGGGTGTCTGGAGGCCGTCTGCTTGGGAGGGTTGGGCTTCCGAGGCGTCTTCCTCGTCTGAGTCTTCTTCGGATTCTTCGGATTCGGATTCTTCCTCTGAGGGAGGGAGAGGGGGAGAGACGGTGTGAGATGAAGCAGGCAAGCAAGGGTTGGAATATGACAAAGAGACGGACCTTCTTCTGGCTCAAGCTCGCCCCACAGATTTCGGTCGACTGGCTCTCCAGACTGTGGTGTTTGATTTTTGTTAGTCAATCACAGTGCTGTTTGCGGCGAAAATATACCAAATACGCACGTCTGCATCACCGGTTTTGGGGAGAACACCGAAGACATCACCATACAGAGGACGGTTGTACTCATCCAATGGTGGTTTACCCCATCCTCCCGGATGGAATCCCCACTGTGCACTGTACAACCGCTCGTTCGTTAATCTCGAAAGTAAACAGTAGATACGTATAGTCGCTCACCCTTCGGGAATAGGGGCGTTAAGGCCAGGTATCCGTAGCGTTGGGTAGCTAGGCGGAGGTCCGAAGCGCTGCATGCTGATCAACCACGGTGGCGGAGCGAGTGGCGGGATGGACAGCGCCTCGACGAGTTCCGGCGACAGATCACCCGGCCGCTTCTCCTTCAACGACGTCTCGAATTCTTTGCCCTCATAGTACCTGTAAGCCGAACATGGTAAAAAATGGACCACCACAAACAAAAAGAAGAGGGAATACGCACATCTCCCCATACGTCGTGACGGGCGGCTTCGTCTGGAACTTAAAGAACGCGTCGTGCAGCTTCTGGTAGTCAATATCGATCTTCCCCATCTTCGGCTGCACCCTCTCCCTCGTCTTCTGCTTCAGACTCATATTCGCCTCCTTCTCCTTCACCGCGTCCCTCTGCGTTGCAATCCCCGTATCCGCGATATACGCCGGCAACTGAAACGGTGGCTTCTCGATACCCCTCTTGCCCTGCAGATAATCCCGCTTCGCGCTCCAGTGGACCGGGATCGGGACGGTATTGCGGTACGATTTGAGGTGGAGGAGTAAGCGCGGGTCGGCGGCGGAGACGTCCGTCCATTCGACGACTTCGGGCTTTTTGACGAGCTGTTTGAGTTCGGCGACGGTGAGCCGGTTCATCTTGCGTTGTTTCTTTTTGGAAAGAGGCTTTTTGGCGGTTTCGGCATCGGAGGCTTGAGAGTCGGTCTCGGAGGCCATGTCGTCGTCGGAGTAGATCACTTCGCCTTTGGTGGGCTGGTCTTCCGATTTGACCTATGAAACGGAGACGGAGAGATGTCGTGTGAGGTGGGATAGGAATGATGAGAGAGCGGAAGAGATGGGGAAGACGAGACGTACTGTGTTCGAGTCGAGAGAGAACTGGAAGCGAGCAAAGACGTCGGAGAAAGCTTCGAGGGCAGGGCCAACATCCAACTGCTCAGATACGTACTCGACATTGTCATTCCTCGTATCTGGCTCCTCCTTCACAACCTCCTCCTTTCCTTCGGGCGCGTCTCCATTCGTCTTCAAAACGGCGACAACAGATACATGAAGACATGGGTGGACGGTATGATGCAATAGAGTACATGTCAGTTGTTGGTTGAATTTCAAGGGCAAGGAATAACACGCACCTGAGCGGCCGGCGCAGCCTTCTTCGCCTTCGCTTTCTGTCTCCTCAACTGGTTCTTCGACTTCACCTTGCCCGCCTTAGTAGAAAGCGCGTCGTCGTGCAAGCTATTCGTACTGATCTCATTGACGCCGTTGGACAAGGGAGCTGCCTGTACTGCACTGGCCATGCCTAAACCTCCTTGGATAGTGATTTTTAGTCCTGTCGCGAGCTGCGTACCGTTTCTGGCCCTGGACCGGGTGTAACGTGGGTTCAGGTGGCGGAGAGCGCGAGAGGGGTGCGACGTCGTGCGCGGCGGTGGAGGGAAGGGAGGGTTTGATGAGGTAATTTGGATCGGATGGATGTTGGAGAGGGCGAGAAAGTAAATAAATAAATAATAAACGTGACGCGTCGAGGACGCGCGTCGGAGGCGCAAGCGTGCTGCAACTACTCATTTGTGCTCATCTTCCCCGTTCCAGTCTTTCTTCTCACTTCTGTACGCCATGGTCGCAACGACAACAGAACAAGTGAGATTGCTGCTTACTTTGGTGGATATATCATATTCATAAAATCTTGTAATAGCTGACAGCACTCGCTGGAACAACCGTCGGTGCGCTCGCCACCATGGTATCCCCCATTCATGCACTTCACTAACTTCTATATCCTGCACAAATAACAGTCGTCCACCCACTCGTACTCCTATCAGTAGCAGACCACCATGCACGCTCCGTCTCTCGTGGCTCGTCGAAGCGCGTCGTAGGCGTTCTCCTGGGCCAGGACAACGGCAAGACGATCAATGTGGCGAACTCGTTCGGGATCCCGTTCGAGGAGGACGAGAAGGACTCGAAGACGTGGTTTTTGGACCATAATTATATCGATGGGATGTTCGAGATGTTTAAGAAGGTGAATGGTCCGTGAGTTTCTCTGCTTGGTCTTCGTCGAGCGTGGTCGGGGCGGAGTTATGGCCGGAGGTTGTGTGTTGTATATCGATAGCTAACTGCTTTACTCCCTTCTACCACTATCTCCATATCATATCACTCTACCGACGCAACACCTCTCAATCACTTTCCACTTGCTCGACTATGAACAGCACGGGAACGCATGATCGGCTGGTACCACACAGGACCGAAACTTCGCGCCTCTGACCTCGAAATCAACGACCTTTTCAAAAAGTTCATCGCACGGCCGGTGATGGTCATCGTCGACGTGAGACCACAAACGGTCGGGATCCCCACGGACGCGTACTTTGCGGTCGAGGAAATCAAAGATGTACGTCGGTCCATCTTTTAGAATTGTGGCGGGTATGAGTTTCAGCAGTGGCTGCGATTGGTGAAGAGACTGGCGCATGATATAGACGTCGAGTTATGAGTAGCACCGGCGCTCCTTCCCGGATTGGCTTGTGTCCCACTTCAGGGTGCGGTGGACATGTACAATACACTCAAGCCCATCACGGTGTATATTGACATATCAGTGATATCCGTCCACCTTTCGATCTCCCTTTTCATCTCCCTTTCAATTCTCCCGCTCTCCCCGCCCCTCATACTTCATCCTTGCAATTCACTGACATACCCATCACCCCCATCACGCCACATTCCGCTCTGTGCAAATAGGACGGCACCGAAACGCGGAAAACGTTCCTCCACGCCCCGTCCGCAATCGAAGCCGAAGAAGCCGAAGAAATCGGCGTCGAGCACCTCCTCCGCGACATCAAAGACTCTACGACGACGACGCTCTCCACCCGTGTCAGCACGCAGCTTGCCTCGCTCCGCGGCCTCGAATCGCGCATCTCCGACATCCAACGTTACCTCGCCGACGTCGCGGCGGGGACGATGCCGGTGAACCACTCGATCGTGTATAGTTTGCAGGACGCGTTGAATTTGCTGCCGGATCTGGGGCAGGAGAGTCTGACGAGGGCGTTTGCGAGCGAGACGAACGACGAGCTGTTGGTGGTTTATGTGAGTAGTTTGGTTAGGGCGGTTATTGCGTTGCATGCGTTGGTGGATAATAAGGCGACAATTGGGAGGGCGGAGATGGAGGAAGGAGAGAAGGAGAAGGAGAGAGAGAAGGAGAAGGATAAGAAGGGTGAGAAGAAAGAGAAGGGGGACGGGGAGAAGGAGAAGGAGGCAAGTAAGGAGAAGGGGTTGTAGGTTGTAGCTCGTTGCAGCTCTGTAGGCTATTGTGATGCATTATTTCTTCAGCTTTCTTTCTTTCTTTCTTGTGGGTGTGTGTACTCATCCATGATCCTCGGTCCTCCGTAACTGAGATGTGATTCACTCGCCAAGTGGCCCTTAGGCTGTGCGCTGCTTGGCATGCTCTCATGGCCATGGAGAGGTTATGCTCCCGGTGCGTAGTTAGTGACTATGCTCGCCACACTGCGTAGTGCACCCTGGGACGAACGCACACTCGAGAGAGAATGCTCGTGAAATGAGCAGAATCTTCCAGCAAAGCTGTTAGTGGATGAGTGTGGCGCGTCCTTGAAGTAATTGTCTCCTCTCCATCAATGCAATTGACGACTGCTTGCCAATTGGCCGTCGTTGTCGACGAATAAACGAGAAGAGAATGATCCGAGACGACCCTCAGATCAAGGAAATAACGAATATTTGAGCGTTAGCGCTGCTCGAGCCGAATGATGCGTGGGGCTGTGCGGCACCACTGCACCCAGACGCGGCGCGGCGGCCATCGCATCCTGCACTTCATGACCTCCTCCCGCCTCCTTTCCTCCTGAACGCCTTCCCCCTCCTCATCCATCGTACCTACATCTCAGGCGCCACCTCAGCCTTAGTGCTCCCTTGCTTGCTTTGCTTTCTTACTTTCCTTTTCGATTCCACAAACTTTCAAGCTTTCAGAACCTTCGATTTCTACATCTTCCGTAATCTAGGCTAGGCACCGACACCCATGAACTCGGGGAAACAGCTGTAAGTGAACTTGTGATTCGTCCTTGAGCTTGAGATTGCTTGCGGCCCACGCTTTCCTTTGCGGGGGACGGTCTATATGTTCAGCATGCTGACTTCCGCCTTTGCATGTGGGTCTGGATATCGAATATTGGATCGGGATGTTGAAGCTTCCTTCGGCCACCTCCAAATGTCGAGTTCGTACAAGGTGCGTACAATACAGTGTATACGTACAATACATAAGTTGAGCTCAAACATATAATGTGGCATAGGCTACCCTGGCATTCCTCCAGGTGCGCCTGACAGACCTCAGGCCGCAATAAAAGGGGTACGTCCGACCGTCTACCGTTGACAAGCTCCCCCATTCACCCCATACACCGCCTTCGTTATTTGCCTTGGATATGGTACACGACAGATGTTCGAGGTCCGCTTGGGCGCGCAGGGCGTCAAGGCGAAGTACGTCCGCATCGAGCTCCGCAAGATCGAGACGTTGCCCGGTGGGGGAACGCAGAGCACGTTCTTCGATTATGTCGGGCAGAGTCCTATCAATTTGTGGCAATCGAGCGAGGAGTTTAGTACGCTGCATTCGGTGAGTGCTTTATCGCTTCTTTTCTACGTTGGCTTTGTGGTCTCGGTCGGTCTATGGAGGACGAAGTAAGACTGGCTCGGATGGTCATGGTGGCGACGAGGCCAGTGAAAGCTTTTGCGGTTATTTGGGGCAGATACTGACCAGGAATGCCTGTCCATGCCTTGACGCTGCCACTTGCGCCAGAGAGCCCGCTCCACAACCTTGTCTCGTTGCCCTCTGGACTCGGTTAGCCATGGTGACCCGACCCCATCGAAGCTCGACGTCGCTTGACCCGGGCGCTCATCATAATACAAATCGATGCGGCACCGACTGCAGGCCACCGTCGGTCCTGGTCTAATCCCGATCGACGTTGTCCCTAGCGGAGGCCTGCGTTTCACGTCCATCCTCTGCACTCTGCAGTGTGGTCGACGACTTAGACGCCCCGGTCCGATGTGGCCCAACTGTACCTGTGGAGCAGTGCTAACCTGTTCGTTTTTCTCCTTGCACAGGGCGATATCCCATTCTATATTCGGATACCGGAAAGTATCGCGCCTAGTCTAGCTCTCGAGAAAGGAGGTGAGTTCACCATTCTCTTCGTGTGTACATCCGTATCGCTCGGTGAACTGAATAGATGCCTGAATCGCAGCCGGCGTCAAGTATGAACTAGTAGGACAGGTCTGCGTCCAGGGCAAGACGTGCGTCCTCTCCTCTATTCTCCTTCACAATTACTCACGCACGCGAACCATATCCAGGAGCTTCCTCCGACGGAGCAAGTCCATCGTCCACTCCACCTCTACAGCCATCATAATCGACAAACACGAACTGCACTCCACCTGGCCCGTCTACCAACAACCCGAATCGCGTCACCTCACACAAGACGCTGTATCGCTCACGGTCGACCGTTCCCAGAACTGTTACGGACCCGGCGACCGCGTCTCCGTCATGGCCACTATCAAATCCGACTCCCTCCACACCGTCATCCTCCGCGGGTTCGAGTTCACGCTGAAAGAGACGACGATCTTCCGCGCGGGGCCGCACTCGCACGGTGTCGGCGGCGGGAATAAGAAGGGTGCGCCGCAGGTGAAGATCAATATCATTGGGGAGCAGAAGGTGCCGGTGAATAAGACGCTTTATGGGGGATCGACGCATAAGAGCGAGTTGAGCTGCACGATCCCGCAGAGTCATACGACGACGACGTTGACGAGCGCGAGACATATTGATATTACGTATGTGCTTGGGGTGAAGGCGTTGATGGGGACGGGGAAGCCGCTGATTATGGAGTTGCCGGTCATTGTGTCGAATTGGCCGAGGTGAGTTTGAAACGTTTGAGTGGAACGACGGGTTCATGCGCTGATATCACTATTTGTGCAGATATGTCTCTGTCGAGGCGATCAGGTAAAGTCATGATCATCAAAAAAAAAATCACCATCCGTGATATACATCCTCTGACTAACTCCTTCCCTCCCTCTCCAACTCAACAGACGAATCGGCCACGCCCCCAACCTCTGCCTCTCCCCCGTCCTCTCCATCTCTCCCCAACCCGGCTCCGGCCCCTCTCACAACCGTCAATCCCAAATCGCACCCCACACCATCAGCACCTCCCGAATCCCCAACTCGACCGACCCAGTAGACTACACCTCCGGCTTCGCGAACCGCCAATCACACACGATGCCGAACGGGCACAACCAGATCGCCTTCGGGACCGCGGCGTCCCATGCGCATGGGGGAGGATTCGGATCGATGGGTCGGGCGGACGAGTTTGGGTTCGTTGGGAATGGGAGCGCGAATGGAGGAGGAGGGAGCGGGAGGCCGGGAAGTGCAGGGAATGGGAATGGAGCTGGGGGAGGCGGACAGTTTAGGCCTGGGACGGCGGGGAGTATTAACGTCAATAATGCGCGACCTGGCACGACGGGGTCTTTGGGCGTCGGTGCGAGTGGACTCGGACAACCGATCACGAACGACCCGAACGATTATGGGTTCGGGAACGGGTTTGGGTCTGGTGGTGGTGTGGGAGGCTCGGCGGGTGGTGCGGGAGGATCGAGGGCGAGGCCGAGAGCGGGGACGTTGCCTGGGTCGCAGAATAGGCTTACGATCGTGAATGCGGTGGATAATGAGATTGCGGAGGAGGAGGATTCGCCGAGGGGCGCGGGGAGGTCTAATTCTGGTGCTACTGGTTCCGGTGCTGCTACTGGCGCTGCATCCGGTCAGAGTCAGAGTCAGAATCGGACGCAGGCCGGGAGAGCGGCGGGGTCGAGGCCTTGGATGTCGGCGGAGGAGGAAAAGGCGAAGTTGTATCAGCAGGCGAAGGCGGAGGTGGAGAGGGTACAAGGTGGCGGGGCGGTGGAGAGGGCAGATACACCCCCAGCGGTACGTTTCTAAACTTTTCGTTCTTTCTGGCTCATGTGTAACAGTTCCGATGTACATCGCTGACTTGGTTCCTCTTAACATCGCAGCCCGAGCCCAAACAACCCGTCACGCCTCCAGCTGCGAAACCCGCGAAACCAAAATCACGCTGGCTCACCGCGGAAGAGGAGAAAATCCGGCTGTACAACGAAGCGCAGAAGAACGCGCGGATCATGCAAGGTCTCGAATCCGGCGAAGCACCAACGAGCCCCCCACCGCCCACCAGCGGCTCTCGATCCTCTCACGGCCGAGGCGACTCGAAGGACTCGTCGAAGAATTATTCGTCCACTGCTGCTGGATCCAAGTCTGGCGCGACACCGCCAGCAGCCGTCTCTGCTGGTGCGGCGCTCTACTCTGCCGCCATGTCTTCTATGCCTTCAGCGAACAAGAGCCAAGGCCAAGGCCCGACCACACCTCCCGCCACGAAGACGGTGTACAGTCCGATTCCAAAACCTGCTCCGTCGAAGTTGCCTACGGCGGAAGAAGAAAAGGAGATGTTGAGGCGGTATCACCAGGCGAAGAACGCCGTTCAGCGCCATCACGAAGAGTATGGCGAAGCGGTGGACGAACCTTCGCCCGCGACCGGGTCAGGAGGGGACGTTGGTCCTGGTGCCGATGAGATGCCGCCGCCTTGGGTCGCTAGCTCTCAGTTCCCGCAGCAGGAGGAGGTTTCGGAGAAGGAGAGGTATAGGAGGGCGTTGGAGGCGGTGGAGAGGAACGCTGTTAGTGGTGGTGGGGGCGGTTCGAGTTTCGGTGGTGGGTTTGAAATGGGAGGAGGAGGGAGTACGCCCCCGCCGCCGATCGATTCGGGCCTTCCGCCTGCGTTCTCGGCTGCGACGGCAGGTGTGATGTCAGCGGCGAACGAGAAAGAGATGCTGAGGCAGCAGTATGCCGCTCAGGACGCTCTGGCTCAGAACGGTAACGGCCACGGGTCACCCCCTCCACCGCCTATCACGCCTCCACAGAACTACTCGCCACCACCGCTCTCGTCTGAGTTACCGGCACATCTCAGGGGAAGGACACAGCCTGCGCTTCCCGTCCCTCAGGGCGCGAGCAGGCCTTTGACGGCGGCGGAAGAAAAGGCGATGCTGAGAGCGAAGTTCGAGGCGGAGGAACGGGGCGGCGGTGCGGGGGTGGGTATGCCTGTACCGGAGCCTGCGCCTGCGCCTGCCAATGGGATTGGACATGGTCCAGGCAACGTGAATGGCGTTTTTGCGGCGGGAGGATCGTCGATGCGGTCGGGTTCGTCGGGTGGTACGCATCATACTCTGTCGACTCGATCGAGTGACCTCAATATCCCGCTCACGCCAGCCTTGCATCATAACCAACCAGCTCCTGCGCCACCGCCACTTGCCCCTCGGCCCCCGGTGGAATATATCGAGGAGACGAAGGCGGAGGACGCGAAGCTCAAGAGGGCTCTTTCTGCGCATGAACATGATCTTGGTCCTGGATTGGGGACGTTCGGGTTGGGGATGGGAGCGGGGAGGAATGGGGTGATGTTGCCGGGGGATGAGGACGACACGTTTGGATTGAAGATCAGGCCTACTTCACCGTTCTCCTTGGGGATGGACGATCTCATGATGGGCGTGGGTGCGAATGTCGGTGTGGGGCCCGGGTCGAGGTCGAGGCAGTCGTCGTATGGGAGTCCGGGGCATATGAATGGGATGGGAAGCCCGCCGCCGTTGCCGCCGAAGGTTCCTATACGTGACCATTGATCGTCGGTCGTGGAGCTTTCTCGTTTTTTTTTCTCACTAGGGGTGATTCCTCTTTGCTGCTGTTTGGTGTCGTTATCTTTTTGTGGATGTGTTTTCTTGTGGATCTATTCATTCGATTTTCGATACCCCCACTCGTTGTTTTTTTTTTGCTCCTGTTTCAACGATGCTTTGCCCACTCTCTTGCTGGCCCTCCTTCATCTTTATTTATCAATCTTCTCATCTCTTTAGTTTCTCTGGCGAGGTCGCCTAACACACACTCGTTCTTCTTGTCTGTTTTTTTCTGTCTTCTCTACCCTACACAATAACACTTTGTGTTCCTGTCTCCTGCATCGTGCATCGTCACCGCTGTAGCTATTTGCTTATTCTCTCACCTACCTTCTCTCGTTCTTCCGCCACATCCCCATCTCTTGCTCTCGCTCACTCGTCTCACTCGTCTCACTCATCTCTCCACCTATGCGTATCTTATCCTGACTTGATCTCTATTTATCTCTTCGTCTTTCAATGTCTTCTTTCTTTCAGCGCCACACAAACGCGCGAGCCGCCGCTCGCTATTAGGCCAGAACCTCCGGTACTAATAGACTAAGATATGTTGTTCTCCTTTTTATAGTATGGTCGTGTGTCGCCGTGGCCTGCCGATTAGTCGAAGGGTTCGTTGGCGGGATAATTGTTTGCGTGATTGTGGGATAGGTGTTTATTCCTTGATCACCACGTTCTGCATATCAAGATGAGGAATATATACGTATCCAGAGTTAGCTATCTTGTGACCTAAATTCTGGTCTCGGGTTTGGGCTCAGTGTGCCGTCGATGAGACGTCAGAAGATATGCGGCATTACAGTATGAGTAAGGAAGGGTCTAGTAGTAAGATAGCCTCGTATTATTGTGAGTGTGGGTATAGCTCACAGTCTGAGCATCTAGACGAACCCATCACAATAACTTAAATGGTGCACCGACCTGCCTTCGCGTCTCTCTGGCTCTCGGGACCCTGTCTGAATGTGGCTCCTGTCCGAGAGCACTCATCAACGACCCGAAGCAATACAGCAGCAAGAGGACAGCGTACGAACCATCACCAATCAAGAGCAGGATACTCGCTAAAGAGCACCTGCCTCGGATTCCGCTCATGATACTTTTTCAACCTATAACGATCAACGATCCCAGTCCACCGCACAATATCAGTGCCTCCCTCCCTCCATCCGAGACGCCGAAAAACATGAACATGTCCCGTCTCGTAATACTCCAAAATCCGAAGCGATGGAAACAGCGCAAACAGCGCGTCCGCGTTCTGAGCCCCGCAAGACGAAAGACCAGCCCCGCAATATTCGAGCGCGTCGCCGCTGACCCATTTTATCGACTCCAGACGGGCGAAATCAGCGGGTTGGATACGTTCGGAGGGAAAGATTACGCGGTGGGAGTAAGGAGATCGTGATATTGATGCGATGGGGTGTCGGAGCTGGAGCTGACGGAGGTTCTGCGTGCGAGGGAGGACGTTCATCAGAATCCAGGTGAAAGGGCGGTCTTGTAGTCCATGAAGACTGAAGTAGCTCGTAGGGATACCGCACATGGATAGACGGGTGATGTTAGCGCCACATGCGTCGAAAGCGGCCAGTTGTTCATTCATGCCTGCGGCTTCGCCGAGTAGCGCAGGTGTGTGTACGGAATAATCGATGGTCAAGTCCGTCAGGTTGACCATTCGGCGTAGAAGACTGGCGACGAGCTCTGGACAGTGACATTCGATTTCGCAGGCCTTGAGATTGGGCAGAGGGAGATGGTTGGGAGAGGGGCAGTAGGTCTGCCAATGGTCTGCGCCACTTTTCCATTGACGCCACACGGTAAGATTGGGATGTATGTTCAGGAAGGAGTGAATCCCGGGACCAACGCCGACAGAGTCGCATTCGAACTCCGTAAGAGAGGGAGAGACAGCAGAGAAAACGTCGGAAAATAGGGAAGAGGATAAATAACCGTCTGATTTTCGCAAGACAAGCCTTCGAAGGCTAGACATGGCACGAAACAGCTCGGCTGTACGTGGTTCATCCCATGGAATATTGTTGTGAAAATCAGATATTTGAAGCGAGTGGACCAGTGGACCAAGCTCGTCTGGGCGTGCGAGGATTGCAGTGCGGAAGATCTCGTAATGTGTGCGTGGTTTGCCAAGATCCGAGACGTCAACGTGAGCGTAGAGAATGGGTTCGACGCGGTGACGAAGCCGCGACGAAACACGCGCGAGGACGACGAGGTCGGCCTCAGACAGGCCCCGGAAGATGTCGTAGTGCAATTCGGTAGGGAGGTTCTCCATTTCCTCAATCAGTATGATAATGCAGATGCTCTCGAGTTGGTGAGGGTTTCTGCGACTTCTGTACAAATATGGTTGTGGTTGATTAGTATAACTATTTCGCGGGAAGCACGGAAAGGATAGAAAATCGTGAGTGAAAGCCCTACCTGGTGCGATGGTGATGGAGCAGACGAAGATGAGTACGTGTCTTTATGAGGGTCAAGACTAAATCGAAAGACACCCGAGCCTGATGAAACAATGAGGCAGCAGTGTGACGCCAAGCACAATGTCGAGCGCTCATGAACTACCTCAGGGGGGTAGCTTGGCTACCTCCTTTGTTTCTCATAAGAGACTCCGTCGATCGAACGAAAAGTCACGGTTGAATCATAGGAGGGTATTGATACACAGTGATAATATAGCGCACGAAATCAAGTATAATCATACTGAGGAAACAGGAAGGAAAGCGTATGTCCATAATTACTCGGAAATATAGTGTCGGGCGAAAAGATCGTTCTGTATCCAGATGACCTGAAAGCGCAGGGCGTCACGGCACAAATGAGTTTCCGTACACAAGAATATCAAGAGTGCATAAAAAGGACTGACCTTGTTGATAGCAGCAAGAGACTCGACCTTGTCAGAAGCTGAAAGTTGATCTTCTGAGAGTTGTAGGATGGAGGTTTGCAGCACGGTCAACACCCAGCCCAAAGTGAGAGCAATGTCCCGATCTACAAATATACCGCATCACGAAGAAAATCAGATTCAGCATATTATAACCCATGAACGTAGTTGGATTTGAGGGAAAGGAAAGCGACGTACATGGAACATGAAGAGGCTTGGTGTGGTCGCGGTGCTTGAAGGACTTGACACCAGTGTGCATGATGCCAACCTTGTCAAGGTAAGCGTAAGACTTGAGGGCAGTATAGTCCATTGTCATGATCCGCCGAGCCCATGTCTTCATAAAGATCTAAAGAACGTGATGTGGCGAACAGTAAGACGCTAGTTACGGTGAGGGAGTGGGTCAATGGAACAAACCTTCCGATAGATGAGTTGAGCGCTGTCGAGCGTCAGGTCTTCTAACCGCGTCGGAAGGGGACCATCAAACCCCTGAACAATCATGGAATGAATCAGCACTGATGTTTTCTCTCACGAGAAGAAGATGAACATGCATACTTCATTCCGTTGCATAAACACTTGCTTGGTGATGTCGAACTCGAATAACTTCGCGTACAAGTCATCGACGATCTTGGGGATGAGTCCGTACACCAATGGCCCCACCTTCTTGATCAATTCTGCGTCGTGGGCGTGGAAGTTAAGGAAGTCGCGAAGATACCGCACTCGGTCTTCGAGAGATGTGCGGAGTAGTTCCGGGTCGATTTCTTGGGTCATATCTACGAGAGCTGGCGCCGCTCGGGGCGGTGAAGAATGTGCGACGGGACATGTGGCAGTTTCTGGCGCTGGAACTGGGGTCTTGTTCGCCTCTGAGCGTTGCTCCGATTCAGTGGATTCGACCACGGTGGATAGTTGTGCTGAAGGAGCCGCAAAAGGACAAGTAGCTGGCGACGCCGATGTATCAGAATCCTGAGTAAGAGGCTCCTCTTTGAGCTGGAGATTGTCGAGCTGTTGAGTAGTCGCGTCCATGATAATTCAAAGCGTCTGGTAAACGTCCGTCAAAGCAAAGTGTCTAAGGCGTCACTGGGGCCAGGGAGTAAGTGGGTGCGAATTGGATACGGTCATGGTGCCTTCTCTCTGAATTTATGGAGATCAGGACTGGAATGCCGGAAGAGATGTCGGCGGGAGCAGGCGAGACATCTATGTTGAAAGCGGGGCGACCGCGCAAGACATCGCAGAGGTCGAGGTTGGTCGAATATGATGGATGCCATTGGAGAGGTCGAGTTGTGGCCCAGGACGTTCCAAAGTGCTCGAGACACGGCTCGGCTTTCGAATTTGTAGTGTGTGGCGCTGAGGGCGTAACGATCTTATCTAATCTCCAAATTATCCCCAGACGTTCTTGCTGTGGTAAGTTAATTCGACTCGGACGGGCTTAGCAAATGCGTTTTAAAGGACAGTGACCGTTCGATATCCAGACGGGAGGTACTGTAAGTATCGATGTCACGGTTCTAGGTTGGCTTTGAATGATCGAACGGTATTCACGCCGCAGAACGACAGTTTTGGACTCCTAACCCAAAATCAAGAGTCCTTTGTACATACGCCGCCACTCCGAATCGTACCAGTCCTAAACTCAAGGTATTCGCGCAGCCGTCGCCTCCCCCTGAGTGTAACCTAGGCTCGGTCACCAGTCTAACGATTAACGATTTCCGTCCGGAACACCTGCCACGGAATCGAATCGCTTGGTTTCACAACGATAGACACCCCTCAACATCTTACTGCAACACCTGTATCTCGAATCTTCAAGCAGATCATGGTGAGCCAGCTTCTGTCATCACTGCTACCGCTCCTGGTGACGTTGATTTCCGATTCTCACCCGCAGGCCCAGCCGTCTGCTTTGAACGACGACGAGGCGATTCGGATCCGTCTTATTCAGTCGATTCGTATCCTGACCTCTTTCCTCCATGGCTATAACAGCGGAGAAGAACGTCCCGTGAAACAGACTCGTCCAGGCGACATCCATTCTTTCATCCAGCTCGCAAACTTGCTCACCCTTGATGCCCCGATTCTCGCGGTTACGGGCACCGTGTCTGCTGACGCTTGGATTACAGGTATCGTCATCGCCTCAAACTCTGGAGGGAAAGGTGCCGTCGTCTCCGATAGCTCGCAAGTGGATTCAAGGACGAGCGCTCAGGCCAGACAGACTATACCTTACCACCGACCAGGCTTCCTTTCCGGTTTGGAAGCTAGTCGAAGAACTAACTTCTGCTCCTCGTTCAGATTCCGTTCGTGCCATACCTGTGCTTCTATGATCTCTCTCTCTCTCTCTCTCTCTCTCTCTCTGTTCCGCTCATGAACCATAATGACCTACATGTGTGGTCTCGACAAACAGATCACTTCTCTTGGACACACATGCTATGCTCTCCCTTTCACATGCCAATCAATAAACATACGGATTTCCTCAAATACATAGTGCTTTATATATTGAGTATCCGTTGTACACCCCTCCTCATACACACATACGCTTTCGGAGATCAGTCTGTTCGACGAGTGTATTACGATCAGCTTACGAATTGTAGTTGTTAGCAAAACATGCGTACCGGTTAAACGCAGGTAGTGTCGGTCGCGTCACCACAGCCGCACCTCAACGAGCAGCAAACGCCGCCGTTGCATCCGCCGGAGCAAGCGCACTGCCTGGCTTCGAGAGGGCTCAAGTCCATCGCACTGTGAGAATATCACCGCGCCAGTCAGTAAGGGTACTGTCCAAAGGCGAAGGCGGGGAGGAATGTGATATTTACCGAGGAGCCATCACGGTAGCAGAGACGGAAGAGGCGAAGACGAGGCCAAGGCCAAGGAGAGAGGCAACGGAGAAGAAACGCATTATGTAGTGACTTTGAAAAGGCTTTGGGTGAGTTGCGACGATGCTTTGGTGCGGTGGCGAGTGAAGACTGGATGAGGAGGATTGTGCTGTGATTGAACCACATTTTATACCTACTCATACTTGTGAGTATCCCATGGAGATATATCAAAGCGTAAGATATTCGGTATCCCGAGGATTCAATGCGATGCTCTTCATGTACTGCCGATTCTGAGAGCGACCGACTCGTCTCATCAGTTACTTAGAGGTGGTCGCAAACCCACGACCTATGCGCTGGTGGAGCTCGGAAGTGTTTTGAATTATGAAGGACGGTCACAAGCGGTGACAGTGCTCCGAAAAGAGCATGAGCGTGGCGAGTAAAGACTTCGCCCCTACCCACACGTCTACTGACTGTTTCTCTGACTCGCATTCAAGATGATGATGCTAGCAGTGCTTCGGCATACCGAATGGCATAGCCGCTGGAATTTGGTTCTTCAAGTCCGAGTCGTCGTGTGGTGAGCTACTACCAAGTACCAGATAGCATGAATTAGTGTCTGTTTGAGAAAGCGGTGGTGGACTAGTAAGACCATGGATCGCGTACATGATCACAGAACTCCGTTAGTTTCCCTTTCGAGTTCAATCAAGCGAGTGACACGGGAACGAAAACTCGGCGGAAGTTTGAGCTCCGCCATAAATTTGTCCAGTGACAAGGACACTGACCGCCACCGTCGAAGGAAGGAATCTTTTATGATATCTATACCTCTGAATTCAGGCTTTCCAGCATGTTCGTAGCGATATAAAGAAGTCAAGCCTTCGCAGATGATGAAGAGGTTCCAGAGGCCCAACGACTACTGACATGCCATATTGTACAAGACACATCCACAACGATATCACCCATGCAAGAGGGAGAACAAACGAGCAATCGAACTCGACTATGAATTTTGTCTGCTATGTAAATAATTAAGAGGAACACTACAATCCAGAGAGTCTGAGAGTCCTTCCGAATGACATGTCATATATACTATATATTTGTGAGTACTTACTGGAGTTGGGTTAGGACGCACGCACAGAAACTGGCAGAAGAGGAAACGCGGAAACGCAAGCGGATGGAGGAAATGGTAATAAAGGAAGGTGATTATCGACAGCATACCTCTCCTCCGAACAAAGCACAAAGCACATCACATCGAACACGACACTGATCGTCAACGCATCAACGGTAACCACTCACAGCCCAACTCGTTCATTCAATCAAAACCCACCACGACGCGCTCAGCACCTCAATGATGCTCATAGATATTCCACGACTAGGATCAAGCATCGCATCGTCAGCAACGTACCCCACCAAGTGAACTAAATACGATGAAAACGTACCTCTCGCCACTGCAGCCCCCAATGGTTATTGATGGGCCCATCAATCCCGAACGCCACGCCCTTGAACCACCAGAACGAGAACACGATCGAGCTGGTGCAGACTCCAAAGACGATCCATTTCGTTCTTTCGCTCAGTCGGCGGGAGGAGAACACGAAGTGGTCGATCAGGTGGGCGAGCATGAGGACAGAGAAGTAGAGTGTCGGGAGCTGATTGCAAGTGAGGACGAGAGGAAGTCAGGTTGATTGCCAAGAAGCGTGAATAGGAAAGTAGGAACGTACGTAGTGGTGGACGTAGGTGACACGGCCCATGACAAGGAAAGGAGCTGAAGTAGAAAGCATCCTGATGTCAGCGAGGTGCAGAAGCGTCGTATCAAGATTACGAAAACCGACCATAGTGCAAAATCCAACCAAACAGCGCGATCTTCCCGACATACAAGAAGTGTTCCCACTCCCCTACACGAATACCATAAGCATCATCTTAGCCTTAAAGCTCGACCGTTCAAAGAGACTTACTAGCATCCATATCGACAAACCGCCTCTGCATCCTCAACACATAAATCCCAGTCGCCGCAACACTGACAATCAAGCTCAAAGTCCCGCCCCACCAAATGATCGGCGTCCCGAGCAGATAATACTTCGTCTGCGAATCGCCCCAACCACACATGCGCAATCCGAGACGCAACCAAGGCCAGTCCGTGGGCTTTGACGCGAGGATGTCTTCCTTGTCCGGGTCAGGGATGAGTGCGTTGTTGGAGGTCATCATGGCTACGTTGAGGTGCCAAAAGTCACGGAGGAAGGGCGAGCGGTAGAATTTGGCGTTTCCGGCGGGGACTAGGAGTCAAAGTCAACAACGTCGAAGGAATCAGTGACTCGTTTACCAAAAAAAAAAAGGGGGGGGGACTCACGTCGTTCATTCCAGTGGCTCTCCACATTCCAATACGTATGTATATCCTTCGGATTATTCTCCTTATCACAACTGACCTCGATCTGCTTGAACCCCCACTCCGGCAACGGATTATTCGCCGCCCTCAAATAACACCCCGACGCCTCATGCCTAAACCTCAACCTCGTCGTCAACGAATGGATCTTCTCGAAATGCCCCTTCGCTCCCCTCTTCACATCGTCCACGACCTCCACGACCCAATAATCGTGAAAATCGCCGATCGTAGCATTTCCGTACGCGGACACTTCGTTATTGAGCTTCGAGATGGGCGCGACGATGTTATGCGAGTGCAGGTTGCGGGTGGTGGAGGCATGGACGAGACGGATGACGTCGCCATCTTCGAGGAAGCGGATCTCGCCTTGGGGGTCGACGGGGGGTTCGTCCCATTTCGGGGAGATGACCCAGTCGTTGTTGCTGTCCTTGTAGTGGTAGCAGGTCACTTGCTGTTGGTTCGAACCGACGGGATAAGTCTGGACGTGCGAGTGCAGGAGGCCGCCTCCCCAGCCCATGTTCTTGAGCGTCAACCGAGAGCCGAAGGCCACGTCTATACATAGAGACTGTGAGCAAGCGGAAACGAGTGACAGGGGAGTATGCGGACGCCGTACCGAGTGGGTTGCTGGCAAAGTCATTTCCGACGAGGTTGGCCTGGAAGAGAGAGCTCATTTGTGCGTCTCCGGGACCGGAATGGTTCAAGACTAAGAAATGCAGCTTGAAGGACGCCATGTAGACGAGGATGGGTAGGACGATAAGACACCCCACTCGTGCGCCCCAGTGCCACAGTTGTGTTCGCTAGACGGAAAGTGTGAACAGGGGTCGAAAAACACCGTAGTGTAGTCGAGGTGGGACTTACGACAGTCATTCGAAGGTCACCGAATTTCTCCCATAGATCCTCAATGGTGTACAGACCAACCAAGGCCGTGACAAAGAGGCCGATAAGTTTAATACTAAGAGCGGGATGAGCCACAGCCGTCATGTCAATCGCGAGCATCAACTCACCTTGAGACGCATCCAATGGACAGCCCTGTCAAGCCGAGCCATAACCACCAATCTACCGAGAATGGCCTACAACTCCTTCAGCACGGCAATGGGAGCAAGGAGAGGTAATAACTCACTGATATTGTTGGTTGTGGAATTTCGTGAGGAAAAAGACCGTGGTGAAGGTGAAGAAGAGAAGCATTGAATCCAAAAGAATGAATCGAGATATACACAGCCAGGCGACATCTAGAGCTGAAGTTAGCGCTGCCCGAGTGGCGGGAGGACAAACGAATGTGGCCCATCGTGAAATTGAGCTCTTTGCTTCCACACATTCTGTTGGATGCCAGTCTCATCGATCCATAGGATAGGTGCGACACATCGAGCAGCATCTCAACGTAAATGATCCAATAAAGCACTCGCAGGCAATATCGCCACAACACGATGGGCCACACAATATGAAGCCAGAAGTGCGAACGACGTACCACATAGAACCATCAGAGCAACCAAATGACACGCCCTCCTCGTCATTCCCAACTCGACTGCCGTATACCACCCCAGCGGGACCATCAACACGCCAAACATGGCCATCATGACACGCATCGCGACATACGGCACCTCCGCCGGATAAACACCTCCACTCTTGAAGTCGAAATGGCCATCATAACCCGCGAGCAGGCCGACGAATCCGACGATCATCTTCCCCAGAGGAGGATGCACGTCGAAGTAGAACTCGCGCTTGAGGTAGTGCGAGCCGAACTTTCCAAAGTGAGCCTCGTCCCAGACGACGACGCCGGAATGTCCGATTTTGTGGAAGCGTGTCCAGCATGAAAGGAGGGTGTAGATGATAGGAGGGACATGTTCGAGATTTTGTTCGAAGAATTCGCGCTGAATGACGCACGTTAGGTGAAACGTCGGCGAGTCTAAGAACGACACGTACGATTGTTGTTGGAGGCGGCGGCGGCCCTCGCCTTGCAGGACGACCACTGCTCATACGAGCAGCAGCGGGGCCAGCCTTAGCGTACACGTCCTTCCCCTCATCGTCGTACTCCCAATTCTTTTCCTGACCATCGTACGCGCCGTCCTTCGCGAGTGCGCTAGGCCCGCGCGGTACCCTGCGTCGAGCAGCGGTGTCCTCCGTCATGTAGCTCAGCGGCAATTCTTCCTCGTTCCTAGGCTGGGTCCAAGTCGAGTAAGACGTATGTGGTTGTGGGTAGTCGATCTCCTCGAAGGAGTCTGAGGTGCGGGGGGGAGTGGCGGGAGGGGAGTCGGTGTCTATGATGGATACTTGATGATGTGGTTTCATTCGACTAAGTCCAGTATCTGGGCGCACTCGGATTTCTGGGGCCCTTGCGAACGCCTGCTCTTTCGCCGTCGAGGCGCTCTGCTGCTGCCAGCGACTGGTGTTGATGAAGATGAAGATGGTGGATATAGCTAAAGCTCAGGTACGGTGACACGTCGGCCCTCTTTTTCTGTTGTCCATCTACCGCAGCCATCACGCACTCACGCACTCTGTGCCGAAAATAGCAACTCTCATAGCCCCCGGCGGTTAGGGAGAAAAAAAATGGCCATAATTGCAGTATGTAGCATATAGTACGGCCGACATGGAGAAGAAACGATAGCAAGAAAAAAGTAGAGATACACCAAGGAGAACCGCATAAACAACCCATCACACACTTCACTGGACATGACGTTCGTACCGAGCTAGAGATTGGCTTGAGCACGGGCGCGAACAGAGCGAATTGACAATGAAGTAGCTTACCAGTCACCATGGCGTGGTCACGCTCGTAAGGCTCGAGAGTGATCTGTTCAAGAGGCTTGAACTTTTCTTTCCGCAGGGCAGCGACTTCACTGATGAAGACGGCTTCGGCGGGCACGGTCGAATCGATACAGTTTGCCTTGATAGAGATCACGACATGGCCGCCCTCCTTCAGGAAATTGTGGGCGTTGATTGCGACGATACGTGCTTGATCTGGCTGAGCGACGTCGGCAAAGATGACATCGACAGATGAAAGAAGCATGCGGTATTTTTGTGGGAGACGTGCATCCTCGACGATAGCTAATATAGGAGGTAAGTCAACGGCGATCAGCAGAATGAGAAAGAAAATGGCATACGAATGACGTTTGTCCGCTTCTTAGCCATGTTGATCAGGTCACGACCTGACCGAGGAGAGAACTCGACGGCATAAACAACACCTTCCTGAATACGAAGACGGTTGTCAGCGATGTGATACTGTTAACAAGGATGAAGAAAAAAGAACATACCGGTCCAACGATGTCCGCAACATGGCTGACACTAGTTCCGCTCGCAGCACCAAGATAAAGCACCTTCTTTCCGGGCGCGATGAAGATCTCGCTCATCCCACCCAACACGCCCGCCGCGAGCTTACTCCTGAACGGATTCCAGACCCTGTACTCGACCTTCGTGCCCTCCTCAGCTCCGTCAATCGAGATGCGCTTCTCGCCGTAAACCGACTCTCCGGGGACGAGATTTTTGGTGACGAGCATCGAGTCCTTGCCTTTTGCGATGAAGATCCCGGCATGTCTGTGCGGCTCGAGGATAACGTTCGCGCCTCCTCTGCCTCCGGGCTTGCCGCCACGGGCACCACCACGGCCGCCCCTGGGTGCCCCACGACCTCCACGACCGCCACCACGGTCTCCACCTCGTCCACGGCCCATGACTCCGCCACCACGAACACCACCACCTTAGAGAGTGAAAAGAGCGGGAATGCTTAGTTCTTCTTCGTCTTTTGTGAGAAATGAGTAAGACACGCACCACGGCCACCGAATCCTCCACGACCACCGCCTCTGTCGCCTCCTCCACGGCCACCAAATCCTCCACGACCACCACCTCTGTCACCTCCTCCACCTCTTCCACCTCCACGACCTCCGAATCCTCCACGGCCACCAGGTGCTCCTAGTAGCCAAGAAAAGGAAAGAAAATTTCAGCGTTGGTCTCTAGATTCAGTAGGAAGAATGCACGCACCGAATGCCATTTTTTGGGTTGTCCGACTATATAAGGTAGGGCTTGAAGTGATCTACAAGGCCGAGACGGACGGTAATTTTGTAGGTAGGTGGGGACGACGGACGGGGTGCGGAGAGAGGGTAAAGAAAACAGAACGAATTTCAATTTGTCATCTGTTTATGAGTCCGGAAGATGCCGGTGTGGCACTGTGTGGCCCAAGTTCATTCAAGCAGTGCTTATTCGGTGGTGAGGTCTCTCGGGACTTGCTCAGCCTTGCTCAGTCGAACCACTATACACAGGTGGTAAAACATGAGTTGTTTACAATCAAGGGTTTCGGTATTCATATAACAATAAACATCAGAGCTTCGCGGTCTCTGTCTGTGTCTCCCCCATATTGATGACAATCTTCCCGAACTGACCCCCACGCTTCATCAGCTCGAAACCCTGTTCGGCGTTCTGCAATCCATCTATAACATGTGAGACGATTGGAGTAATTCGCTTCTCCGGAAGGAAGCGTGTAGCGTCCTGAAGGTCCTTCACGGAACCCATCGTTGATCCTAAGTTCGTTATCATTAGCCAGCGGTCAGCATCAGGAACAGAGATCCAGGATCATCGCAATACTTGCCGATAATCTGCTGATTCTTCATGACTTCGGCCATTGTCATTGTAACTTTTTGATCTGCAGTCATACCGTAGATGACGATTCGTCCACCGAGTTTCAAATGCTTGCTTGTCTGCCGAATGATGTTTCCTCCTCCAGAGTCAATCACGGCATCCAATGCTTTTACTCCATTCTCCTTGAGCACTTCTCCGAGAGCCTGGGACCACTTCTCTGGGTAACGACGGTGGAGTCAGCCCGCAAATGTCTACAGCATGTCGGAGAGAGTGCACTTACGGTCTTTATACAGTGTAGGCCCACTCCTTGATCCAACCCCGGTCCTTGATCCACTGCATAACTGCCGCCTACAGCTCCCCCAGCTTGAAGAACACTCTTGAAAATTGTAGATACAGGACGCTTAAGGTTATATTGAATATCTGAATGAGCATGCACTATTGTTATGCGGGGGAACCGTGCAGTGCGGGGTTGGATCAAGGACCCATATTTTGTGGCGCTCGGGTGCCACACCACCTTTTGGTCTCCCAAGAATGCACACTCACCTTGGGCACCGTGTGTATTTTATTCTGAAATCCTTTATGGATGATATCAACCTCAGAGTTAACCGTTTAAACGAATATGGGAAGGGGCGTGAGAAAACAAATTGATTCAAAGTGGCGGATCAAGGAGTGGGCCTACACTGTAGTTCACTCCTCCCTTTGCTCCTAGCTTGACGGCCTTGGCGATCTTCTCTTCGTCTCCGCTCGTCACATATACATTCGCACCTTTGGCGACGCAAAGCTGGAGCGCTGTGATGGCGACACCGCCGCCAATGCCTAAGGGGAAGTTTCGATACAACTTATCAATACGACCGTTAGGAATCGACGACGTACCAGTGATCAGAATGTTGTGGTCTGCTTCGACCCTCGCATTGACCATGGTAGCTCTGTAGTAATTGTCACCTTATGAATCAAATTTGAGTACCACCAACAAGCGTACTCGCCTCCAAGCGGTAACACCAGCTAACGGCCATGCAGCCATATGCACATCGTCAAGGTGGCTCGGGCTTTCGATGACTTGATCACGTTCGACCACGAGGTATTCAGTGAAAGTCCCGAAGGGCGAGAACCTTCCTCCTCCAAGTAGAGCCATACCACGACTGTGAACTCGTTCAGCAGATACTTATATAGGAAGCAGTTACATCTGGCCTACGGGTCTTCTGGTGCGTCTGGATCACTTTGCCAGCCTCGCATGGGAACCAAAAGCACTCTCTGGTTGAGCAGGGGATCATCAGCCTGGCCGGAGGCTATCGCGGTACCTACATTGATTCTTTGAGATTTAGGACAGGAACTGCCGGGAGTTTGTGGGACGATCACCTGCTGCATCTGCGCCGAGGACTGTGCCGAATTGAATGCCTGGATACATTCCTTTCCGAATCCATAGCTTCGAGAAAACGGATTAGACAAGCATTGCACATCGCTCGACCACGATTAAAAAAAAACAAACATCTCTGTGATTGAATGCTGCAGCGCCCACTTTGACTAGGATCTCATTCGACTTCAGTGGTTGTAGCCGCCGATGCTCAAGTTTAGCATCGTGATAGACTTTCCCCGGGGGTGCAGCGACCGACGACTTGTACAGAACAAGAGACCTGGTGCTGACGGGCAATTGCGAAGTCATGAAGGTTGATCGTCCTGTGTGGTAACAGAAGAAAAAGCACGAGTTAGGATTGCTCGTCCCTCTCATGAACGAGAACTCGAGGTGACCCGTGATTGTTCCCAACGGATGACGGTAAACCCTGGTAAACCGGCGTCGCGGTCACGAACGGGCTTCAACTTAAAACCCAAAAGCTCGCCAGTCCGAGAATAGACAGAGAAACACCGATACCATAGGAAAAGTGTCTCAATAAATTAGCCCTTGAGCTCACCAGGAAATAGAGCTTTTCTACCCATATACCATCCAGGTGGAAGCCGATTCGGAGAGAGGTCCAAGAACATCCGAGTATCCGGCGCGTCGTTTTAAACGGCCGTCCGGAGTTTTCCGTAATCCATTCTCAGCCACAATGAGTGGCACCGATCTGGGTTGTCGATTGTGTGGCACTTTCCTGTGTTCTCCAGGCTCCTCCAACATTGACGGCTGCACAGTCTCTCTCAAGCTTCAGTAGCATATAATTCTCAAGATATACCAACGATCACTTTCACAGCTCGCCAGACTCATGCAGGCATAGCAAAATTACTTTCTCATGGAGATTGCTGTCTTGCTCGCCATCGCCCTGCGCTCATTTCTTGCCGTCACCACGCGTACCTTCTTTCAGCCCGACGAATACTTTCAATCCCTCGAGCCCGCTCATCACATTGTGTTCTCGTATGGCCAGCTTACTTGGGAATGGACCTCTGCACGACCAATCAGGAGCATTGTATACCCTATATTGAACGTGCCGATATATTGGATGCTGAAAGTGTTTGGATGGGATGAGAGCCGTATGTTGGTGGGTACGTGTTTACCTATGATATCATCCATAGGAAGTCATTTTGAAGGCGTTTCCGTGCGTGGATGTATGTTTGCAGGTCTGGGCGCCTAAGCTCTTGCATGGTCTCCTTGCCGCAGGGACGGATATTTGGGTCAGGAAGCTCACCAAAAATGTAGTGGGCAGACAATATGTTTCTACCGCGGTAAGTCTTCCTAGCTATCACAGAACCTGGTCTCCGTAACGAAACGTTTTGGCGCACAGTTCTTCTTGTCTTTGATGTCACCATTTCATGCCCTTTCACTCTCGCGATCGCTTTCAAACTCTCTGGAAACAACGTTAACTACAATCGCATTAAGCCATTTCCCATGGAATGCATCTGTATCTTGCTCGAGGTAGGCATATTTATTTGGCTTGTCGATGCACATGGACTTGAAAGTAGTTTTGCGTATATCTGACTTCGATACTCATGTGCGAATAGGACGCAGCTCAGAAAGCTTCTCGTGTTTGCGGCATTAGCGTGCTCAATTCGAATCACCAATCTCGTGGTTTGGGCCTTCGTCATACCCCTTCTTCTATATCGCCTACGAAAAGATGAAGTTCGTTTTCGCGCGTTCGTCCTCGACGGGTTCGGTATAGGGTGAGCAGCTATCATACCTCCTACGTCGTCCTGCGTCTTGGCCTCTCATTGATATATGTATCCCAGCATAATCGCCCTCTCCTCCATGTTTGTCATTGACAGCGCGTACTATGGCCAACCAACATTCACGCCTCTGTCCTTTCTCCGAACAAACGCATCCTCTATATCTCTCTTCTACGGACGCTCTCCGTGGCATTACTATCTATCGCAAGGCTTGGCTATTCTACTCGGACCTGCTCTGCCTTATGCTCTGCACGGAATCTGGACAAATTTTCGGCCAAGTCAAGACAGTCCAGGCTCATCTCCTGACAAGGACGACGATAATAAGGCTGAGCGCGAATCCAAATCAGCTATAAGAACAGCACTGGCCCTTCTTGGATGGACAACCACGATATATTCATGCGCTGGGCATAAGGAGTGGCGGTTCTTACATCCGATGCTTCCACTTCTGCATGTATTGGCCGCGAAGTCGCTCGCGGACCTATCATCTGCCTCTAGGTTACGACCTGAAAAAACTTCAAGCACAAAGTCGGCCGGCGCGATTGATGTCAAAAGATCGTCCGCTCTGGAGACTGCCACCACCACCGTCACAAACCGCCATCTCTCCGACTCTCCTTCAACCGGTGCACTGTCCGTATTTACCCAGCTCGGTCAATCTCATGATGACGGTCCTGCCCCACTGTCAATACGATCCTTCCATATGATATTCCTAGTTCTTTTATCTCTTCCTGTGATTATCTGGGTCACTCGTTATCACGGACACGCACAAGTCGAGGTCGTCCGGTACCTTCATGACCTCAGCCTCCAGCAGAAGACGAGCGGAGAGATATCATCGCCACCGATGCGTAGCGTAGGGTTCTTAATGCCCTGCCATTCCACCCCCGGACAGGCATATCTTCATACCAATCTAGGAGACGGAAATATTTGGAGTTTGAGCTGTGAACCGCCTTTGGGGTGAGTCTTGTTCCCCTCATCAGTATCCTTGATAATCTTCGCAACTGATGACTGACACGGTGGTGGGTTAGACTCGTCGGTGAAGCGTTATCGAGCTATAAGGACCAGACGGACGTGTTTTACGAGTCTCCTGTCGAGTATCTCAATACTCGCTTTCCGCCTGTGGTCGACCCTACCTTTCCAGCTAGTCAAAACGTCTCGCTAGCCACCGAAGTGGATCAGCGATACCCTTGGTCCCATGTGTGGCCCTCACATCTGGCGTTCTTTGGATCCCTCCTATCGGTCGAGTTGGATCAGGCCTCCATAGACAATTTGAACGATAGTAGAGGAAATACAGGAAGAGATCAGACGACCGTGGAGGGCGTGCTGCGGGAGAAGGGGTATGTGGAGGTGTGGTCTCAAGAGGGTGGGTGGCGTGGATGGGAGATTGAGGACGATGGGAGACGGCGGGGTGGTGTCAGAGTGTGGGCATGGAGTCCATCACTTACGTCGAAACCGCCATAAATCAGAAGCAGGGAGCGCACAGTCAGGTTCCCTCTTGTGGCTTATGCATTTCAATACATCGCAGCGATAGCGCATGTTATTATGTTTCACGGTGTGTATATTGCAAGCAAAATGTCTATAGTAATAACAGTCTATAATCTATGAGGAGATCTAATATCCACGCTACCGGATCAACCTGAAAATCTCTGCGTTCTCGTTGACGAAGCTCTCCCACTGCGTAGGCTGCTGCTTCTCCCACCCTCCGAACTCCCCCTGCTTAGGCGTGGCCATGTCGAACATGACAGGTTCACCAAGTTCCATATCAGCCATCATCTCCACAACCTCCAGTTCCGGTTCCGTAGGGTTCATGATGGGTGTGACCGCCTCCTGTATGGACGCCGATGAAGACGAAGATGATATACTTTCGTCAGATTCGGACGCGGGGAGTGATTCCGACTCGCTGCCGTCCACGGAAGGGAAAGGCGCCGAAGGACACGCGCAGACACTGTATTCGCTCTGCACCTCTTCCTCCACTGAGAGTGTTACGGACGAGGTGGTTTCGGAGGTTGAAGGCGCGGGATCGCGAAGCCTCTGGATGTCTGCTACCACCTCCCGCACATGGTCCGTCGCACCAGCGATGTCGTCCTCCGACATGAAGAAAGTCTCGATCGATATAATTTTCTCCCTCAATCTCTTGAGTGTGATGCGTTGTTCCGGGTCGGGGTGGAGGATCTGACGGAGGAGTGTTTGGCATTCGTGTGAGATGGGGGTGGTGCGGCGGAGGAAGCTGCGGACGTTGAGGTATGCTCCGAACGATGCATCGGAGCGGATGGCAAGCGCCCAAGGGAAATGGCCACTGCACATGTTTATAAGGATGATGCCTGCAATTTGGTTAGCCAGTAATCGTTATTGTATGCTGAAGAGGAACATACCTAATGACCAGATGTCGCTGGGTGCGCTGGCATAGGGGTTGTCGAGGGTGTCTTCGCCAATGCATTCTGAAGAGGCAGGTCTCGGTCAGTGAAGAACGTAGGTTAATGAGGAGACCGTAACTGACCAGGCGACATATACGAAGGGCTCCCGACGAAGTTCTTTTTGTTGGTCTTGTGCGTGGTAGCAAGACCAAAATCAGCAAGACGGATTTGGCAGGATGCGCTATCCTCGGACGAGATGAGGATGTTCTCCGGTTTCAAGTCCACTGTGACCATCAACTAATCGTCAGTCTAATTTCTCAAGAGAAGACAGGACAAGGAAATACGTACTGTGGTAAACACCCTTCGAGTGGCATTTCATCAAGGCATCGATAATCTGCAAGAACACATTCTTCACCAGCGCATCATTGCGCCAGAATATGCCCCTCTTCACGATTGCGTCGCACAAGTCCCCTTTCTCACAAAGCTCCAAGACGATGAAGATCAGGCCCTCCGCGCCGTCCACTTCCTGCAAGATGGCGTTGTGAATCGTCGCGATATTGGGATGGGAGGAGACCTTGCGGTGAACGGAGACTTCGCGGATTTGTCGACGCTGCCTGCTCGAGCCGCGAGCGCCCTGTATCATACACTTGATGGCGTATTGTGTGCGCTGTTTGCAGTGCGTGTCGACACCGCGGTAGACTGTGGCAAAGGCGCCGGAGCCGAGAGTCTCGACGAGTAGGTATCGGTCACAGACCAGAGTGTTGACAAGGTTGGCGGTGGGGTGGGGGGCCTTGGTATACGATTGAGATGTCATAGTGATGAATGTGTTAAAGCAGGAAGGTGTTGTGGTAATGCAAGAGGGCGATCAACGCAGAAGAGAATTCGATGGTTTGGTGATGTGACTTGAAGTCGAGATGGTGGTGGAGTTGCAAGTTGAGTTGTGCAGAGTTCTGTGCGAGTTGAGCCATGTTATATAGCCTAGGAGGTATGGCCCTCGGCAGTTTCGAAACATGCGGGACAAAAAATGAGAAAACAAAAGCGGAGGAGAGGGTGAACACGAAAAAAAAAACGGAAAGCGGACGGCGGAACATAGAATTCGGCCATGCGAGACTTCCGTTGCCCCAACTCCGAGACACTGTTCAAGTGCGGCGGTGCCACAGTGGCCCAGTGTGCCTCAGCGAGAAGATGAGGACTTGTTTTATAGAACCTAGTCAGTTGAGATCCGAAAAGAGCCAGAGAGAGCAGTCGACCACGGTCGCCATGGTGAGTTGTACTTAAGCACGGTGCGGCCTTCAAGTTGTGATGCTACTTGAGTGCTTCAATACATCAATATGACGGACCTCCTGGTCAACGGCTGCAAGGCGGTACGGAGAATCATATTCCACAAGCTGAGCACCAGAGAAATTATCAAAACTATCAGTACTGTGAGACTGAGGGATGCAAGGTGATAGGACTGGAAACAAGGAAACAAAAATCACGGATAATCGCGACGTTCAACCTTGGTCGGAACTTCCCGAGCATTCCATCACGTCGACCGCTGTCAGTGGCGTAGCACGACAACGTCGACCTGCGCGACAACCACGCTGTTCGTACTTACACCCACCTCGCCACTCGAAGCTATCGCAATATCAACAAATCTCCGTTATGGGCTGGATTCCAGCTTTGTTTGCCTCGTGGCGAAACAAAAATCACCAGTTGCCAAAAGCGGCTGCCTCGTGTTGTCTTGGGCTCGCTTTGTTTTGCCCTCTTCGTACCGCTGCGTACGCTTTGTCGCGGTGCCCTAGCTCAGCGCGCCCTTGCTTCTGAAATCCCTCGGAGTATAAATTGGCTCTTACAACCATGCCAGACATCATCTCCCACCAGGCAGCGCGACCGAAGTACTCGAAGATACTAGCTGAGCTTATTGCAACGAATCCACGCCACTCAAGATGAACTCGCTCCGCCTGTCTCTCGGGACTATGCTCGTACGCGTTTCATACCATGGTCTTTCAACATTTGCGGTATTGATGTAGTGTAACTGAATACTAGTACGATCGTCTCATAAACTCAACCCTTGCATACCTCATCGTCGGATTCGTCGTGAACTGGGCTTTGGAGCTCTACTATGGTGCACGGACGGCCTCGGTTGTCGGTGATATATGTAGCCTTCAGCTCATCATATACATTCTTCGCCGTTGTGGATCTCCCTGCCATGACCGCGAACATGAATCGTCTCGTTCTTTACCTTCGGAAGATGGTGCGTAACAGTGGTTTTGTCTGGACAACCTTCACTGACCTCCTATCGACAGATTTTGTCTTGCTCGAGCAGATTTATATGCCGGGAACGGTCAGTCATACACGATGGGCTTCTCCTGTCGTGTACTGAGCTCCGGCTTATTCTTTTAGCTTTGCATGAAGGCTTTCGCACTAAATGATGGCGAGGACATATCAAGCCCTTCACTGCTTCGTGACCCTGTCGACCTCAAAACTACGGCACATTTGGCTTCCACGATATCGGACGTTTCTTCATCCGAACTTCAGTCTGCTTCATCGTCTGAATCCGGATCCCTCATCACGCCCACCGATTCCTACACTTCATGCGCCTCTTCTACTACGGACAACTGGGACGAGTTTTATAAGCGACGCTCACTCTTCGACATTCTTACATCCGATCCCGTTCGTAGCGACTCCTCTTTCGAGCTTCCTGTCAAATCTCCCGAATACCTCCCTACTAGATCTCCTTCCCACCTTCCCCAAAGCGACATTCCCCTTCATCAGCAGCTTCCGCCGGCAACACCTCGCCTTTCCCCCGTTCGTCTTCCATCTGATACAATCAGTCTTCAGTCCACATACAACAGTACTTTCGCGCAGGGCTCTATCACTGCTGGCCCTTCTGTGGCGTCTGTGCACACCATCCGCGCCACCGTACCGCCCGGCCTTACCTTTCGCGACTTCTTTGCCTCTCGCACGTCTGTCGCCAATCCAGACACGCCGCCTCCATCATCGCCATGGCTTACGGCCCCACAAGGGCGAGGACAATTCTTTGTTCAAGGCTTGATCGGCAAAGGCAGCTACGGGAGGGTAGCTCGTGCGGAGGCATACATAGATTATCGGTACGCGAACGATGTCGCAGTCAAGATCATTCCCAAGAAGGATATCACGGAGGAGATCGAGATCCATATGTGTGTGGACAGGGAGAAGAAGGTCGCTGCGAGAATGGCGAAGGAGGATCCGTACGGGAAGCTGTCGAAGTTCTTGTGCAGGACTGAGATGGTCTTTTCGGACGTACGGAATTTCTATGTTGTTTCGGTGAGTGCTACGTCTCATTTGCTTGTACTTTGGATCGGGCACTCACGGCTGCCATATGATCAGAAACTGAAGGCGACGGATTTCGGGAGCATCATTCACAAGCCCAGGCGACGCTGGACCACTCAAGACGTCAAGTTCTGGATCCAAGACCTCGTAAGCCCTCATCTTCCTCACCCATCCTCTGGGCCCATGAGTCTGACTATTTTCTCCGTCCCTGCTATACAGGTCTTTGGCATACACGAGCTCCATACACTCGGCATGATTCACCGTGACCTGAAATCCGACAACATCCTTATCGACGAACACGGGCGACTCCTCCTCACCGACTTCGGCTGCTCCTTCGTCGCTCCTGGTCGTACTCTCGCTGAATCACAGGAAAGCTTGCGGGTCGGATGTTGCGTGGAGGGAGTTGGTGCTCCGGAGTATTGGGCTCCGGAGGTCGTGGCTGCGCACAAGAGTTTCGAAGGACAGGGGGAGGATGGGACGGTGAAGATGTATGGTCGGAAGGCGGATATGTGGGCGCTTGGACTGGTGCTATTGGAGATTTATTTGGGGCAGGTGTGTTTTCTTGTCTCTAGGTGCTATCAATTCTTTCTTTTGGTTCTGATCAGCTGTGTTCACCATAGCTTTATTTCCTGCCACGAATGCAAAAGGTGTACACCTGGGAGGAACGAGTCAATCCTGTTTCGTTCGAATATCTTGATGCGATGGTGGATGTATTCGTTGATAAGGATGCGCAGGGTCTGCTTCGTCGTGTAAGTCAAGTTCTCTGTCCTGTCACCTTCCGCGCGTCTTTTGACTTACAATTGCCTACATCAGCTTCTCTGCGAGGATCCAATGTACCGATATGACAGCTCAGAGATCTTCAGTGATCCATACTTCGCAGACACGTTAGTCCACTCTTGTCGATGAGTCTAAAACCCGTCTAATATCTTTTCATTGAATGTCGATTAGCGATTGGTCTGTAGTTGCTAGTCGCATGTTGACTGGTGAGTTCAACAGTCTCATCTGTTCTGCTAGATGAAACTGTTGCTGACCCTCACCTCTTGATTTTAGGCCCTGTGATGCCAACGCCCAGACAACCTTCTACAGACTGGAGAGAAGCCCTCATGTTTTGACTCGTTAATGTGGATGTAACTAGTGTTAGCGATTTTGAGAGACCCTCATAATACGGGGTGTTATATGTATATGTTGATTTATAAAAACTACTATTATGAGCATGAGACCCAATTTATATGAATTTACATGATAGCATCTACCTTGCATGAGTTGCCAGACAGTCGATTTCGTGTTTTCATCCGCCGCTAAATTCGAAGAAAGTAAAAGGTAAATTTTCGCATTTCTTTCTTTGTGTAAGGACATCAAACAAAAAAAGAGAAAAAAAGGGTACCCACGTAAAAGAGCTTGACCACCGCAGGGGTCGAACCTGCAATCTCCTGATTACATGCGATTGGGTAAGATCCGCTCGCCTCTCGTAGTCAGACGCGATGCCATTTCGCCAGGCGGCCTTAATATCACAAGCTCGATTAATATTTATATCGAAACCTTTCACACAGACACCGAACCGTACTATTAGTATTAACCGTATACCCTCTACCCCGTCTAAGTATCACAACCTCGTAGTCTTCATATCGAGGTTTACGAGTTGACGGTGACTGCTGTGGCGGGTCCCGCAAAAAATATTTCGAAGATTCTTGACCTATGCCGAAATAAATCGTGCCTCTGGAGCAAGGATCCACGATCGCCACATTCACATCCCATGCAGGATATCCGGACAATGGTCTTTCACCTGATCTGGATCAAATATTGCATGATGTCCGAGCGCAATACTCGTAGCCTCCCGAAAAAGTAACCACATACATATCTATATTCTACAACGTATAACGGAACTTTTAAAGAAGTCATATTAGCCGTCTGCACCACTCAACTAGAGCAAACAAAACAGACAGCACTCACATAAGGATTCTCAAAGTCTGTCGTGTCCGACTCGCCGTACTCCTTCCCCTTTGCGATCCTCTCTTCCTCTGTCAGTCCGTCCTTCGCGAGCGCTGCATCTTTGAGGCGGTTGCGGCGCATGTATACAAGCCGCCAACAAACACAGAGGACGAACTCGGCAGCGAAGCAGACAGCACATACGGTCGTCGCGGCAGTGTATTTCGGCTATCCATATAATACACCGCGTAAGAGGAGAAAAGGTAAGTTCCAAAGCGCATGCAGATCCGGTAAGAGAGTGGTAGCAAGTGAAATGGGGAGGCAAGAAATGAAGTGGGGTAAGACGTACAGCGTCCTTGGCGAGGAAGATCTGAGTGCCGACCATGTTTCCGACACAGTAGCCGACGAAGGTGAACGAGGACGTGATAGTCCGCTTCGTTCGTCCTGCGACGTTGGACGGGATGAGAGTCCACGACATGAACAAGCCGACCACGAAGGGGACGGTCATGAAGTAACAGCCTGTTTGGAGCACAACGACGGATATGATCGTATTCACAGTCAGTACACCAATAACGTATAAAAATCGAGCTATGTGTAAATGGCAAGAGACTACGTACCCCACTTGGACCATTTATACGCTGGCTCATTTGGCAGGAGCGAGATTCCGAGGAAGCCAGCCATAGAAGGAAGAGTGCAGAAGGCCATGAAGATCAGTCGGAGGTTGGGTATCCTGGTTGTAATGATGCCGATGAAAATGAACCAGAGCACGCTGAAGACACTGCGAGGGATTCCGTATAGAATGACCTCGAGGGAAGCTAAACGAAGCAATATGCTCAGTATAAGAACCAATATTATCATGGACGAAGATATAGAGAGAAACGCACTGAATCCAAAACTCTTGTTGAGAATACTGCCAAACGTCGTCAGACCTCCATTCGGCACTGAACTCAAGAACGCATTTAGTCCGGTGAACCAGAACTAGAATGAAAAACAAATCCGAAATGATGAGGCGTTAGTGCTCATTAGTAGCCGAGTGCGTGGCCAGGAGAGAAAACATACAGTAGCATCCGTCAATGCCTCACGGACTTGTGCCCACTTCCAATTCTTCACACCCGTCCGATCATGACCGGTCTGGTTGGAAACGATCCGGGCGTTGGCCATCCGCCTCTCCTCTTCGGTCAGCCATGGGACTTCTGAAGGTGTACCGAGAAGGAAGAGACAGAGTGTCCCGACAACGATGGTCAGGCCGCCCAAGAACTTGATAAACCGTCAGTTGAAACACATTGGGTATATGTATAGGAAACGCACGTAGGACATTGCACGCCAGGATTTATCACCAGAGGTTCTCGATCCGATCCCATACAAGATGAGGTCGGCAATGACACCGAATCCGGCATTGGCACTCTACGATGATAGACGTCAACGCACTGAAACAACGAGGAAGAACAATCATACCTGGAAGAAGAGGGCACGAGAGGGATGTTCCCTCGTCTTGTACCACGAACCAATGACGAGGATGAACCTGAGAAACGTGTCTCAGCTTAATATGTGGAGTAGAGGTTCAAGGTAAAAGGCGGCGTACCCCGGAGAGATGCAGCACTCTGCGAGACCTTGCAATGCTCGAAGCGCCATCAACTGGGCCCAGTTCTGAGCTGTAGCATTCCAGTCAGCAACAACGTAGATATTGAAGACCCGAATTCAACGCGTACCAAAACCGATACACAAGACGATCACGCCCCAGCACAACATGTAAATCGACAACGTCTTGCCCATTTTCCAGCGTTGCAGGATGAGGTTAGATGGGAACTAAAATGATCACAGAAGTTGTCATGGCTGTTCGTGAAAGGGGTCAATCCCTGAAATGTTGACTTACCTCGAAAAACAAGTACATAAGGTCTAGATATGTTGATAATCAGCAAATAGTCATCGGAGGTGGTCAGGGAAGGATAGCTCACAGAAGATGGTCGAAAGCCATGAATACTGGTTCCCCACAAGACCAGTATCCTCTCGCAGACCGAAGTTAGCTTGTGTTCCGAGCGAGGTCTTGTCTGTCTGCTGGATACCTTTTCACCACGAAACGCGTCAGATGAAATGTCGACACTGGAGAGTCATCTGCCTCACCGTAACAGAGCCACATCAAAGGAAGAAGGTAGCGATCAATCTTCCTCTTGAGTTTCGCGTACTGTTCCTCAGTATACTGGCTCTCCGCCAGAACTGCTCAAGAGGGTTATTAAGTTCGAGATCATCAACATGAGAAGGAAGGTAGTATTGCATCTACGTACCGATATCCATATCATCTGCGCCGGCCTGGAAGACTTGAACATCCACGCCTGCTTTCTCAACATCCTCGGCATTCTTCTCGTCGAGGGACGGCGTCTTCGAAGCAACCGCTGGTGACGACATGATGAGAACGTGAAATACGGCAGCGGACGCTCTGCTATGAGGAAAGCAGATGACGAGCGAGACGGCTGATCGTGAGACTATTTCGCTCAGCCTTCTCCAACCTTTTGTATCTTCGAGTCCCCCTGTGTACTAAAGATGAGATCACGCAGGATTCAGGTCAGCCAGGTCGGTGATAAGTCGTGGGACAGAGTAGGCCCAACTAGAAACACATACAGAGATTCCTATCCTTTCCTATCTCACGGCATTTGATAAGTCCCTTGAACGATAAGTCGACTCCCTCAGCCACAAAGCATCACGTAGGAAGGAAGGAAGGGGTCCTTCGCCGTCTTGGCCGTTAGATATAGCAGTAGATAAGAGCGGCGGTGTGCGTGAAGGTCTTGGCTGTATGTTGGGGTGCGATAGCTGGCCACAACGAAGTAAGGCTGCGGTCAGCTCCGAATCTCGCCTAGGCCGGTTGAAACATTTATGAGTAGAGATTTAATTAGACACAGAGCACACTCTTGAGTCGTACGGTGGACCCATAACGAAGGCTGTTACTGGTTATTCGCAAATTGCTGTTAGCTGTACCTTGATTGACACAGATCGTTGACTTGATTCCGTCCTGGCACGAAGATATGAAGGTGTCATATATAGAAGTTATGAAGAGGATGCGTAGCAAGTTACACAAAATACTGAGAATGCCACTCATAACCACGTGTCCCTATAAACGCTAGCCGACAATTCAGCGAAACGCACTGTGCACAACGTATTGGAAAGACGCACCCACCAAACTGACACCAACCTTGACCTACGCCCCTGCCATCCTCCTCAAAATCTTCCCTTCTTTCCACCCCACCTCGACTTACCCCTTGCTCCACCTCTCCTCGAACCACCAGCACCAGCACCACTACCACCAGCACCTCCCCATCCCTCCCTCCCTTCTCTCCCTTCTCTCCCTTCTCTTCCGTCCCTTTCATCATACCCTCCATGTCCAAAGCTACCATCTCCACCTCCACTGAAGATCGCCTCCTGTGGAGGTAAAGGTCCACTCTGTCTCTTCCTCACTGAGTCGCCACCGCCACCCGCTGCTCCAAACCCAGGGATAAAGTCATCGTCCCCTTCATCTCCCTGTGTACGTCCATCCGGATTCGCACCCGGACCAGAAGCATAACCGAATCCAGCACCAGGTCCGCCTCCAATTGGTCCTGGTCCGAATCTTGAGCCTGCAGCATAGCCCGAAGGAGGCGGGCCGCCATTCGAATGCATGTTTCCACTGCCGCCGCCATTGCCATACCCATCCATCCGTCCAGCCACACGATCGACCCCACTCCCTTCCTCCTCCTTCCCCCACCAGCCTCCTCCTCCACCTCCGCCTCCACCTCCGCCTCCTCCAATCCCAGGCAAGCTTTCTCCACCCGCACCACCTCCAATCCCCGGCACGAACGCCTCCTCCGTATCGAACCCATCGAACCCATCCAGCATCCCATCTCCATCCCAACCCGCATCCTGCCCACTCAGATCCACCACATTCGGCGGCTTCTCGCCTCCGCCGCTAAACACGCTACTCGAGTCTCCCGGCCTCTCTCGCGACCAGAAACGGGTCGTGTGGTCGTTCGAGGCGGAGACGAGGAGGTGGCCGAGCGGGTGGAAGGCGAGGGACCAGACGTTGGAGTCGTGTGCTTGGGAGAGGGTCGCACGGGGGGTGGTGATCGTGCTGGGGAGGAGGGCGGAGGGGGTTGGGTGGGAGGCGGGAGAGTTGGAGTGGGGTGTGTGGGCGGAGGGGAGGGAGGGGGAGGTTGATAGGAGAGGGGCGGGGCTGGGGATGGAGAGGTCCCAGTGGAGGAGGGAGCCTTCGGAGCCGCCAGAGACGAGGAGAGGGTGGACGGGATGCCATGCAACGGCTATATATGAATGAAAAGCAGGTCTCATGAGCATAATGTATTCTAGCAGCAGAATGCAGAGATGAGCGTACAGCAAACTTCCTTCTTGTGCCCTCTTAGGATGCAAAACTCCTTCATCGCACGGATGTCGAATACCCGCACGGTCTGGTCTCGTGAGGCGCTGGCTACCATATTGCCATTTGGTGACCAGGCAAGAGCCTGTATCGTGTTCTTATGCTGATGGCTAGGGCGTGAGCGAGTATAGTCAGCTACTGGGCTGGTATGTGAGTTGAGAAAGACTGTGACCTACAGTGTGGTTAATGCTGTCCCTGTCCGTGGATCCCAGAATTTGATGAGGTTGTCCTTACTGCCCGATACGAGCAAACCTTTAGTCGGATGCCACTCTACACATTTAACATCCCAGCCATGACCTGCAAAAGAAAGACCCCATCACATCAATAACCTTCCCCACAAACCCCGATAGCCGTCCAAACTCACCAGTCAACGTCCTCTCCTTCCTACTCTCCTCAAAGCTCCAGATACAAACCGTCGAATCATCACTCGCCGTCGCGAACCGATCATCATCCGGACTGAAGCTCAAGCCCCTGATAGCCTCCCTATGCCCCTGCCACGCCGTCAAATTGTTCATATTCGGCTGGAAATACTTGATGATGCCGGACTGGTCGGCGGAGGCGAGGTAGGTCCCGGAGTGTGTGAACTTCATGGCGCGGATGGCGGAGTCGTGCGCTTGAAGGATGGTCTCGAAGTTGAAGGTGAGGCCGTTCCAGAGGGTGAATTCACCGGAGGTGGAGCCGGTGAGGACGCGTCGGGCTTCGGGGGTCCACTAGAATGTCATGGAAGGAGCTGGTGAGATGAGATGGTTTTATGAAAGACAGTGAAATGCACAGGAAGAGGGGCATAATCATGTTTAATAGATTCGGAAGGAACCATTAATGACAGCTAGTCGCGACGACGAGGGAAAGACTCGCTAATTATACCCAGGACAAGGCGAATATAAATGAAGCAAGGCCTATACATTGCGCGTTATACATTGGCATTGGCTAGAGCGAACAGCAGAACCGAATACAGGTCAAGAGGAAATAATCACACCCTCAAGACAAGGGTGCAAGATATGCGAACGCGCCACAAAGGAAGGTAGGAATGTGGCAAGAGGACCGGGTCGATCTGCTGGATGCATTGCGTTCACTAAAACTGACATGCGCGACGTCCAGAGCGATACTCACTGACGACAGAACTCCCCAAGTTGAATGAGGGCTTAGAATTGAAAACTCACCACTACAACATTGACCGGACACCGGACTTTGTTTGTTGATGTATGGACAAACTTGGTGCACAGCGAGGTAGACGGGTTATCTGGGTATGCTTTCGGAGGCAGCAGCTATATTCACAACTTAGTATACAAATCGTACACACTATACAGCATTGGACGCGTACATCAATGATGTACGGAGGACTTGGTCTCAAATATGGCACATATCGTGGATTTGGTTGGAGTTTGCGCAACTATTCGTACACCGTAGTCCCGTCAATATCCGAACATTGTGTAGTATTTTGAACTGGACAGACGCACCAATGCCCATCTCCCCATAGGCCCTCCATAGTCGACTGTCCGCCGTGGTCTGGTCTTCTTCATTGCCTTTCCATCCATCATCTGTCTTGCGGCTGCCATTTCCAGGTCTTGTATCTTCGCGTCGTCCGCTGGAGGAGGTTGGGGCGCTTGCAGATATTTTGAAGGTTCCCATTCTTGCACTTTTGACGATGATTTTTGGGTGGGAATTGCTTGAGGTGGTAGGAGCAGTGGGAGAGATGGCATGTTGGGCCACACGGATGTCACGGTGGATACAGCTCAGCTTTCGTGTAAAGGCTGCACACTGGCTCAGGATTACAAGACAGAGAGTTGACTGTCTGGGCTCGGACTCAACCCGGCAAGACTATTCAGATTAAACAAGTAGAATTGCGGGAGAAAAGAGGGATGGTCGAGAGCGAGATGGTGGTAAACAGGCGCGTGGGGAATATTTTCGAGTTATTTTCGAGGTCAATTATCCGCGCCCAGCAAGCCGCGCCAGACGACCGGAACGAGGATCGCTCGCAGTTGGCCTCAACGTTCTCACCATGATCACTCTTCCCAAGTAAATTCGCCGTGCGGTTTGCAGCATGGAACTACTGAATCCGCATTCCACGACCAGCGCACACGCAGTCAGTGGTTGTTATACTTTCTCAGACTCTGCTGGAATATTACAAGTTCACCTCTATCCGAAAGTGCGCTTGGATGGCTAATTTTGGGTCCGTAGCCTACCGGTTTGACTCGACTCGACTCGACTCAGGCTGATATCTCTGTCTGAAAGTCTCACTTCGCTTGTGCTCAGAGACCGTGCGGAGGCATACACACAATCTGCGCACTGAATCGTGCACAAGCACAACGTCCGACTCCACTGATGCCATCGTCAGAACCCCAGTCCCTATGCGAGCTCTCATCGAAGATACCCCAAACCGGCCGGCCAATGATCATCATGACGGGGCCACCAAATATTGTGGGGAATCATCGCAAAGCACGCCCCGTTCATTAGAGCATTCTGTTCGAAGCAACGAGGAACGTCTTTTGAGGTTGATCGCAGCTGCCCGGTCACTCAGATCTCCGCCCCACAATCTGCAACATCCATCCCGTCGCGCGACCTCCGCGCGTTGCATCCGCTCGCTCCTGTCTCACATCCTTTCTTGTTCTGACCTCTCTTGTCCCATTTTTCCTGCTGGTGGAACCAGTCATCTTACCCACCTCTCTCACCGTCGCGCCCCTGCTGTCTGCTCGCTTTCGTTGGCTTCTTCTACGCTTTCTGTAATCCTGCTTTCCTTATGGCCTATCGAGCGTGCGTCCTTTTTTCCGTTCTATCTCTTTCTTACCAGACTAGAAAAGATCTGAATGTCTTTCCCACAGCCGAACCTTCCTCCGCACATTCTACTTTTTCGCAGCACTCTCCGGTCTCTGGACATGTTACGAATTCTGGGACGCTCCCCCGAGTATCATCCAACCCGGTCTTCGCATCCTTCGCACCAGTCCATACGGCCCCCACCCGTACTTACACAGCGACAACTTCTCAGCAGCGCCGGATCATCCTGCAGATGCAGCGCAGAACCACCATCGCGGAGCAGGAGCGAACGGGCCTTCACCGATGAACATACATCCTCCGAAGCATAAGAGACCACAAGTGGCGCTGAGCGAGACCCTCTTCCCTTCTTACAACAAGACGGATAGCTCGTGGCTCGACTCGAATAATGAGAACATCAAGAATCTGTTCAGGTGTATCGAGCTTGGGAATTGTCCGCCAAATCAATATAAAGGTACGTGGATGATGTTTGTTGTCGAGCAGCCACTGTGGCGTATCACAGGACGACGCTGATGAGGGCTGGACTTGACAGTCATCATACTTGGATCACATTATTTCCGTTGGGTTTTGAATGGTTGGACAGCTGGCGAAGTTATCTGGTGCGTCATCTTTCATTTCTGGCCTGTCATCATTTTGACTTACGCCACACTTTGTTCAGGTCCCGTTCTACAGTTCGTCGACTCGTTTCGTCCGCACACTAGTCTTCCTAATCATCTAACCTATACGCGCCAGATTCAAGCCCTCCACAACCTGAACTACACCATCCTTTACTCCCTGAATAACGATCGCGCCGTCCAACTCTACCAAATGTTCCCCCGTCTCGTCAAAGCCATACTGCTCACTCCAGAAGACATCCGTGCTTGTAACGCAGATATCGAGAATTGTATACAATCCGACATGAATCCAAATGGAATCCCGCTATATAAGACATTTACCTGGGTGAGCTAGCTTTTCTGTCTTCACTTCTGTCATACCGTTGCGTTGCGTATGGGCTTCGCTGACCAAAGTTCAACGATTCAGGAATTCTGGGACGCGCCAAATCACCCATTGGGAGCGAAGTGGACACTCAACCCCGAACCGTATGCGGTCGAAGAAGCAAATACCTATATCGGATATTCCGTCGAGCCCGCTTGTTTCTCGCATCCCTTCGTCCCGCCATCGGAACGCAAACATCAAGCTTATGGTTTGTCTCTTCCCTCTTCTCTCACGTCTCGCATATCTCCTTTATTCCACTGTTGGTTGTTGTACTGTCTACTTACCATGCCCCGTACATTTCGTTCTACACCACAGCTATGACCAAACGTCTCCGCTACTTCCTCCCCTCGCCCGAGCAAGCCTGGCCATCGTCTTTTTACACCACCGCCGCGGCAGAAACAGGCCTCGATATCCTCGTGGGAGCAGCGAATGATCCGACGATGGACGTAGGTATCGAAGTTGAGCTACCGGAGGGAGTACGGAACGTTGGGTTGTTAGAGCAGAAAGATTTCGTGAGTACGGTTGGGGAGAGTAAGGTGTTGATCGGGGTGGGTGCGCCTGCGACGTGAGTCTCTACTTTCCTATGAATTGTCTTTATCCCTTCCTCAGCACTGATGTCCGTTCTTTTCCCTCTTCTTTCAATCCGTAATTGGATCCCCAAACCACAGTTCCCCAACACCCTACGAAGCCCTCTGCCTCGGAACCCCCTTCATCAACCCCATCCACTCCTGGGATCCCTTAGACCCCTCCAACCGCCTCTCCTGGTCCGCGCAACACGAGGTCCTCAAATTCGAAGACCCGCCATACGTCTATAACGTGAAAAAAGGAGACTTGGAAGGGTTCGTGGATGCGGTGAGGAGGGCGGTGGAGAATCCGTTGGGGGATAGGTGGGTGCCGGAGAGGATGAGGATGGAGAGTGTGGAGGGACGGTTGGAGGAGTTTGTGGGGAGGGATTGGGAGGGGGAGTGGAGGAGGTTGATGCTGGAGAGGGATGAGGCGAGGGGTGTGTTGTGAGGTTTTTTGGATGAGGGTGATGTGATGTGTTGTCGTGTGCGGTGTCGTTCACGATTGAGGGGGACGTATATCTATGTTATAATTTATTCTCACCTGCATCTCTGTTATTTCGAGGATTCAAACATCCTCTCCATTAACCTTCCCAGATCACCATCTTTGGCATATTACTTTGACCGGCACTTGCAGTGCACCATTCTTAACGATTTTCCTATTCATCTTACTCGACCTTGACGGCCAACTAGACCGTAGAGCATTACACTCACCCTCATTCATTTATCTACTTGCCTTCGATCATAGATCTTTGCACCATGTTTGTAATCTACACACAAGCTCAGTCGCCTTCGATAAACATACACGCAAAGCTGTGAACCCGCCTTACTTGCACATAACTTGTGATGTGAGTAGCTTCACTCCCAAGTAGCGAGTGATATAATAAATTGCACAAAAAAAGCGATACAAGTACACGTCATGAGCGCACCAACCAGAGAGGACTACTGTGAATCTGATGTACCACAAGATACGGAATACGTACGACGACTACTTATGCTGACTCGAATACATACGGACCGTTCTTTCGGTTCATGTTTCAGTAAGAGTGCGAAGGGCTTTGTCGATGAATGTCGTTGGGGTCAATGTTGTGCGGAAAGAGTGTCAAGGGGGTGCGAGTGTGAGAAGAGAGGTGAGGAGACGGTGTCTGCTTGCCTGAGTATCTATTCACATCAGGTAAGCTGAGGGTATGTATGGAGGTGGATGGGAGTAAGGGATGAATAGTATAGCGAATGGCCCTGGGGTGGAGGGGACCAACGAATGAAGTGTGTGTGAAAGACAGAGGTTATACAGTTGTGGGGGTGTGGTGTGGAATATAGATGGAATGGATGGAATGAATGACAGTCAGAAAGCAGGTAGATATTACGCGATGAGAAGAGATGTGAAAGAAAGCAACAAGATGTGACAGGATAGTGGTACCTAAAAAACCACGCAACACGAAAGAGATTCGAGTCAGTACGCTACTAAAGACGAATGAATAACAAGAGGGGTGATGGGACTCACAAGGACCGAAACGCCAGCGAAAAGCCCAAATCCCAAAAACAACAAAAGCTACAAGAACGAAATGACTTTACTTCCTCGCCCTTTTCAGCCTCCCGGCTCCGTTCGTCGTCGCGACCTTGGGACTCGAACTTACGCCTCTAACTACCTCCGAATCCTCAACGCTCAACGGCAACTCACTCGCCAAATCCGCAACTTCTGACTTCCTCTTCTTCCCCAACCCAACCAACGGTGACGGCAAAGGTGACCTCCCCGCGCGCGGCGAATCTTGCTGAGCTCTCAAGATAGGCGAAGCCCCCGAGCTGGCAGAGGCCACTTCGTCCAAAAATGCATGTAGCTCTTCCATCTGCGGATCCTGCTCCTCTTCTTCCACCTTACCAATATGTCCATGTCCGTCCCCGCCCACTCCAGTGATGAACCCGCCGGGACCAACACCAGCACCGTTCACAGGACGTAATGAAGCAGAACCATCGCCGAACTGACTCTGGGTCTGTGCATGCGAACCCGTGATGTCGTCCAACTCTGCGATATTCGCCGCATTGACTACGGTATCGTTCGGGTCTTCGTCGTTCGGATAGCCTAGGTTCATGCCCATTCCCATGCCCATACCGCCAAGATCGTTAAACCCAAGTCCGTTCTCGCCATTCTGCTGTGCCGCGAATTGGCGCAGAAAGGCCTCGAAGTCTATATCGGCGACGTTGATAGACGGGTCTTGATCCTGCTCGTTATGCGACATGGAGACGTCTTGACCTTGTGGTAATGGTAATGACTGTGACGGTGGTAACGGGAACGATTGTGGCGGTTTCGCGGACTGTGAGATCGATGCGGATGTGCTGGGCAGAGTTGGAGGAAGTGGTTCTGGAGGTTGCATTTGTTGTTGGGGATCCGACTGGGTCTGCGTGGCGAGCAGACTAGGGTTCAGCCCCATGTTCTCCAGTAACGAATGGATACTCGCATGCAACGTATCCATGTCCTTCTCTATCTCGGTCGTCTCCCTGTACGTCTTCTGCAGATTCGCCGTATTGTCCAAGAGGGGTTCTAAGGAAGGAAGGTCTTCCTTCGGTAGTAAGGCGCCTGCTCCTGGATCATGGACAGACGATGAACTGCCCGCTTTGAGATGTGATGATGAAGGGACTGGAGAGGGAGGCGGCATGGATATGAAGGAGGAGAAGTCGAATGGGGGTTCGTACGGTGCGAGTTGAGTATTTGGCTGGCTCTGTTGTTGTTGAGGTTGTGGCGGAGGCGAAGACGGATAGGGGACAGAAGGACCAGCCGTCGGTGGCATAGATTGTGTCTGCAGAGCTTGCAGGAACATCTGCATCTGGTTCGGTGATTTCAGAAGCTGTTGGAACGCAGCTTGGAGCACCGCGTCTTGAGAAGTCGAATTCGTGTTCGTAGGCAAGAGGGCGGTGCTGTAGTTATTGGAGTCCGAGGGGAGGTCGGGGATGGGTGCAGGAAGCGAGACGGATGGATAGGTCGGTTCAGGGGCAGAAATTAGGGAAGATGTGGTGCTTATGTGACTTGGTGCGCGGGATGGGCCGGGCGCTAGTCTTGAGTTAGACGTAGTACGAGAGACCGAGGGACGAGGTGGCAGAGGAGTTAGCCGAGAGGAAAAGGCTTCAGAGGCTGCTGGTGAACTGGGTTCCTCTGAAAATATGCGAGGCGATGCGTCAGTTGACGGAGTCTCTATCGAGGCAAAGACATCTGAAGAAAAAGTTATGATAAACCAATATAAAAGTACTTTTAGTACAAGCGTTCGCAATGATGAAAGTAAAGAAGGCGTACTTGGTGAGACACCACGAGGAGTATCGAACCGGGGTGACTCCGCGTTACTCATTTGTTCGTCATCCACGATCTCGAAACCTGATCCGTCGTCGTCCTTGTTCTCTGACCCATCACCGATCATCAACCTTTGCCTCTTCCTTGGAATAATCTGCTGTCCCGGACTGTGGCCGCCCCTCCCCCTTCCATCGTGTCCACCCTTATTCCCAAAAACGCTCGCTAAGAACTTCAGAATCCGGTTGATCGTGTCCTGGTGGGCCTTGTGGCGCTCACGAGCTGTGATAGCCTCTTGCCACAAATGTTGGTTCGACGACTTGAGCTCGTTCAGATCAGCAGAGATGGTTTGCTGATGACGTTTGACGGCCGCAATACCATTCATGATCGAGTTTATGTCGAGTATCTGCGTATTGCTGGGTATTCCGAGGGGCCCCTGTGGAACGCCACCGCCTCCAAGCTGATTGACGCTGGGTTCTATGGGATGACCTGGGTGTTGAATCTCCTCTCCTTGTGACGGCGCGTTTGCTCCTTGGTTCGCCTGCTTCTTACGTTGTATGAGACAGAGAAGGTCGGGTTGGCCGCGAAGGAAGTTTGGGTGTTCGAAATTCCAGAGTTCGGTCTCGGAGTCGCTCTTGAGAGTTCCGTGCTGGAGATGCGGGATTTTATGGAAGCCGTACATGTTGAGTTGACGGACGAACGACGGGAATTTCTGGTGTTTGAACCATCGTCCGAGTACGTCCCGAAAGCGTTCATTGTCTAGTACTGCAGCCTCACGGAGAACGAGAGAGGGTTAGGGGAGGTATAAGAGGGTGGCAGAAAGCGGTACGCACCGAAAAAGGAGTCCCCGTTATCTGACCACCGTATAAGATCGTTATTCGTCGGATCATTGACTATCCTGGACCAAAACTTCATGAGCACATTATGGCCAAAGCACAAAAGAGCAAGACAGATGATGATCGAGTAGAATGTCGACGCAACTCGTATAATTTCTGCAAAAATTGTGGGACGACCTGGCGTGCTGTCTTGTTCAGGTTGGGTGCACTGCCTCTGTATGCTCTTGTGAGCGCGAGCTGGTTGTCGGTCGCCATGGACGACTATGGAGGAGAGAGACGAGCAGCGGTGTCCTTGTAGCTTAACTTCGTGACGTTATCAGACATCGAGTTGCCTCATGCGGCAATGATAACGTGGCTGGCATCTCGGCTCGGGCGTTAACGCTAAGCCGTCGTGGCGAAGTCGACTCTGTGGCCCACTGCCACCACCATGCTTGGTTTGTCTTTCTTCACCTCTACTCAGTGGGAGTCACGTATAATGACCTGTCTATGCAGTTATAGGTCTCACTGGTGGTATTGCCACAGGGAAATCGTCCGTTTCGAAACTCTTTAAGGACCGCGAGATACCCGTTGTCGACGCAGACATCATCGCTCGACAAGTCGTCCTCCCCGGGACACGGGCCTACAACCAAATCGTCAGCACATTCGGCAAAGACATTATCTTGCCTGATGGCTACCTAGACCGGCCCAAGCTTGGAGCCATAGTCTTCAATGACGAGCAGAAGAGGAAGAAGTTGAATGATATCGTGCATCCGGCGGTGCGACGGGAGATGTTATGGCAGGTCGTGAAATGCTGGATGAGAGGAGAGAGGGTTTGCGTACTCGACGTACCTTTACTGATCGAGTCGGGTATATGGAACTGGGTGGGGAAGGTTGTGGTCGTCTATTGGTATGTTCTCGCACTTTCTTTCGCCATGTGGCCCCCATTCGATCGCCCATTTCTTCTACCGCAAAACAGCTCAGCAGAAATTCAACTCCAACGCCTCATGAAGCGCGATAACTCATCACGAGAAGCTGCTTCTTCAAGACTCAATTCCCAACTGCCCATAACCGACAAACTGGAGTACGCAGACTACGTAATCGACAACTCAGGTGGTCCAAAGGAGTTAGAGGACCAGGTCTCGACATTCGTCCGAAGACTGCAGAACGAGGTTGGGTGGACATGGCGACTAAGCTTATTCCCGCCAATTGGGTTGCTCTCGGCTTTATTCAAACTGTTGTGGCGTAGGGTGAGGAGAGCGAGGAAGGCCTCGCGGACTAGGGGTGAACGGGAGCGGTCGTGATAGTAGTCGGCTTGATTCGCACTTTTATTTTATCTCTTTGTACTCTATGGTATACACACTTTGGACCAGATTGGCGTCGTTATTATGGAAACTTGTCCCACTTGTAACCGGTGTGGCCCGACGAGACCAGCATGCAAATCCGTTTGCACAACCCGAGGCTCTATAGTTGTCTCGTGGACGGACGCACAAGGTATAAATGTATTGGGACACTTATTGGAAGTATAAGCTCATCATAAAATCGACACAAGTCTAGGAGAGGTAGGAGCAGTCGAACTGCGGTCATCTACCACTGCAGTGTATAACAGCAGCACGCACCGACTTCGAACGATGGTCGACTCCATGCTGCTACTTTACCAACCATGAATGAACATGATACCCGAGCTGGTGATGCGCCTAAGAAACATCGTACCTTAGTTCTCGAACGGTCGTCGTGAAAGATAAATGCCATGGTGCCGCATGATCGTTAGACTGCGCCTGAATGCTATCCAGACAAACGCTCGCATGCCAGGATTTCGCTGCGAGGAACTGAGATCGTAAGCTATCTGGTATTGTGCCATGTTGCGAAGCGGTGGTAGTAGTCGGCGCATTGGTGATGAAAAAAATGACATGCAAGGCTCGTTCTAGAAACACATAAGATCCATCATAACGTGCTGGAGTTGCCATCGCTGGTGCTTGGGACAGCGTTGACGGTGGTAGCAGAATGGAGGCCTTTAGCATGTCTCGAAGGAGGCCAACCATCTCGAGTTACACTAGGCCGAAATGACCAGGAGATCGAGGTGAAAGGCGTTCCTGTGGCGGGAGGTAAGTAATAAGATATCCTGACGGCGACCGCGGTCCCGAAGCCTATGCTGCGCGCAAGGTCAACTACTGGCATCAATCCTGTAACGTGAACTGGCATGGTCAACTCACTAGCGGTTCATATTCATCGGATGGCCCTGATAAGCCTCCGCGACGTCCAGTACAGAGACGCGGGGCACTGACTAGTGACCTTGATGTTTTAGCGCTTCCTGAGCATGCGACAAGTCAATGTACACAAATAACATAATAATCGACTTACTGCCTCAGAGCAACTGAGATGACTGAGGTGATGCGCCGTACGGTGTCCCGGCGTCGACGGAGAGAACTGTTGTTCCTGTCCATAATTGCGTAAAAACCTGCCGTGAACTTGTTCCTGCCCGTTCCACCGTTGGAATCCTGCATTCGTTCATAAATCAGTTGCCTTGACCATCGACGGCAATGCCGAGAGATTACGGACTCGCGAGGAGTATGATATATCACAGATGTCACGGTGGAGGCGGCTGCTCCTGCACGGCATCACTCCAGGGATGGCGAGCGAGTAGAACAGAGGTTGCGTGATTCCTTACGCTATGTGCGTCACCAGAGCCAGAGCCAGAGGCTAAGATGAGTTTGGACTGCCAGTGTATCCCGACATCCTGAAGCGCACTGAAGCTGTAAGAACGCTCAGCGAGTGTATGGTATGTAGTATCGAGCCGGGATAGCAGGCACGAACCGAGGTCAAAGCTCAGAATGTTAGACCTCAGGGCTGTGAAGCCGAAGGCCGCACCGGTAACTTGTAAAATGCCGTTGTAGTATGCACACTCCGGGCCCGGCGTTCACTGACGCTCAGTTCACGGATGGGCTCAAGAATGTTCACCGTTGTTGTGAGCCTGGGGCACCGAACGATGACTTCGAGAGCAGGGTCCAGCCGGCTGTTCCTGCGATCGAATATTTGGTTGTCAACATACAATCAGGTACTTACTTACTATGGTCACGTCCCGCTGGAGAAAGTCGTTCTTATGAGACGGTGAATGATGGTGAATTTAGCAGAGGGTGACCCCTAGATCCGACGAAAAACATACCAATGAACCATCCGGAAACACAAGTTCTCCGAGCTCAGGATCCTCCATCCTGCTGATGTGCCTTTACGGTCAAACAGAGTCGGTGAAACCGAGCTCGGCTGAAAAGACTCCCGTGCATTCACAGAATGATGGCAGCACCCAAAAATAGATCCATAACAGGCAGCGTTGGCGGAAAGGAGAGGCCGGCGTCGTCAACGCCTCTGAGTCTTCGGGAAAAGCGAATCGGTTCCGGTCATTCGCAGGCGGGATGTCATAGCGTACCGTCCTACCAGCCCGTATCGGTGAAGAGAAAGTTCGAATGGCCGTGCAATATGATCCGGCCATTGTCGTCAGTGAGCAAACACAGCTACTCTGGAGGACTTTCGACGAAAAAAAGAGGTAAGTGTCTCGGACTCAGTTTGATTCCTGTAGGAACCGAGTTGAACGCGACATAATTGGTAGTTGTGGGCGATGTAGCACGATTGAGTTGATCGTAAAACATTACTAGGTCCAATCTGTCTTGGCCGTCGAGCAAGTTCACTAGCAGCAACGGCCTCCGAGCAATCGAGATGGTCAGGCCCACAGGGTACGGTCTCTTGTTCTGCATAGTCCTGGCGGCATGAGAAGGCTCGAGTGGCGTGATTTTGTTCGTTCTATTTGAGGACCAGTGTTAACCATGAATCAGCTAGCTTCACCATCGACATCAACGCGATGCCGAGAATGGACCGCAACGATGATGATGTTGATGGTGGTGCTAAGAGCTTACTAGGACGACTAGCATCGTACAGGCATGCGAAATATTAATTGAGCGTGCCACAGGTAGGAGTCTCAACAACTTTTTAGTCGTTCAACTTGTTGCACTGAGGTCCGAGTCGCCGACTGCTCGCATAGTAGGAAAGATTAGCCAACAGGATACTTGTATAATAATAATAACTTATCTTCATTCCAGTAGCAATTGATCACCCAACTCCAAGATCGCATTGGTCTTCTTGGTTGTCGTCGTCGTCGAACTTGTTCAAGTTGGTGGTGGCCGGACCACACAGACGGCTCCGAGTCCGAACGTCGCATCCGTACTTCTCCGTGGCTTAGTCAGCACCTAAGAATCCAAGTTCGTCGAATTCTCCGTCTTCTGTGAAAGAACCATCTTCATCGAGCTCGGGCTTTCTTTTTCCCAGCAGTAGGACGACACGACTTCATTGCCTTTACGGCTACCGTAGTGATCGCGAAAACACTCGGTGGGTCGTGATGCCAGCCAGAATGTCAGTTCAAACGGCACAGACTCCACCTTAGAGTCAAAAACCAAAACTCGAAACGTACGCATGCGTCAGGTTGATATAAAGGTGAAAGCGATACCCGGTATGCAGTTATTTAAATCACCATCGTCATAGGATTGAAGTTAGAAAGATCGAGATCAAAACACTGGGCATCCTGGAAAGTGTTGGCATCAGCATCAATTTGACAGAGCCTCCGAGTCGTCGATGGAACAGAATCACCATACTGACTTGAATCGCCGCGTCGGCGACTTAGAGGTGACCGTACACACTGTACTTACTACCCACGCAAACTTGGAACCTCTCCATGACACCGACACTGCCAGTGCCCCTACTTGATACATACATAACTCAGGGAGCCTGAGTCGGGCCGCGTACCCAACTTGAGCTTCATCAATTTTACGCTGCCTCCAACAATCAGTTCCCCGATCTCACCGTTTCACTACCTTGAAATCACGGGGAATCGGAAGAGTGTGATGCTAAATTAAAGGTGGGCCAATTAGATCGATTGAGGTCGATCGGCACGCATTTACTTGGCTGTGACTGGCGGTAAGTCAAGTCTGACACGAAGAAATAGTATGGTATTCGTGCCAACGCTACGCCGACACCGCAACACTGGCGATCGAAACGAAAGGAACGTCTCAGAAGTGAACGGTAACAGAACCGCGTCCTGACACAAGAGCCTATAGAGCTAAGTGACAGCCTTCGGTCGCGTCTAAGTAAGCTCGAACACAAGCACCAGAGCCGCGGCCAGAGCCTCCATCACTCGGATAGTCGCAACGGTGACCAACCGACATGGCACAGAGATCGAACATTCTCGTTTCGCTTCAGCCCGCATAAGCGCCCGTGACGCTGCAGGTAAGTTAATGGCGGACTCGGACCCGGGGCGCCTCGGCACTTCAAGTTGACACTCAGGGCGGGATTTCAGCTTGCAGAGTCGAAGGCGGTGCGGATACGTTGATGATACAGTTCCATACTAGGCAGTGTTGGATGAGTGCCAGTGAACGATGTGTGCCGGTGAGTGTGAATCTGATGGAAGAGTGGAATAAGTAAGTCGGATGCGGCTCGCGTGTGGCCTGGGCCGACGGGTGCGAAATGAGATCTTATGATAATTGAAGTTATACTTAGAGCCCGAAAATGAGTGTGATGATCTTACGGTAGGTCCACTCGGCACTCACAGTCGAACCAATAATAATGCAGCCAGAGGAATCAGAATCTTCGAGTTGGTGGTGGAGTTCGCCGTCCCGCCTAACGTCCAACGTCCAAGCCCTATTCAGGGTCGGGCCTACAGTACCTGCCTTGAGTACTTATTTGATATAAATACGTGTCCAAGCATGTCGCGATGGAATGGGTGTCACGACTCCAGATCGAACCTATTGCTGCATAATGATGCGCATCAAAAATCATCAGTAGGTATTGGTCCACTGGCAGAGATACTGATTTTGATCGGCCCTCTAAGGACTGAGCGGATCAGACTATAACGATATGGAGGGGTGGAGGATACAACGACAAGACGGAGCGATTTGGTAGTGAGCAGAAAAAGATACGATTCAGATTCACGACTCGACTCGACTCGACTCAGCACGACGCACCCATAGCATGATTGCGTGACAAGACGAGAGCCTGATGTAGCGACGCGACCGTCAACGGATCAGCCCAAGCTTGAAGAAATGGAAATTCAAATTGACTTACAACGCCACGGAAGGATAAATCCAAGAGTGGACGAACGAACGCAAATATTCATATTGCTTTTTGCGTATGTGGCGTGGGCACGGTCGCGATTGTTGATGGCATACAATTATTAATACAGATCCCAAGCCAAGCACGTCCGAACGATCTAGTGCCGTCGCTGTTTTCTACAGCTCGACCGCCACGACTCGGAGACGGAGTGAGACGCTGTCCTGGTGGTGAACGCCGGCGGGGAGAATGACAAAAACGCGCAACAATACAATAAGGTAAGAGCAACAGAGAACTCGCCGAGTGACAAAAAATGACCTGGTCCTGGTATTGATGCAGCCTGAGATGCAGAGGGCCCGATCGCACGTCTCGTCTCGACTTGATTTGATAGGATTTGATTTTTGATTTTGATTTGTTTGATACGGTTTTCACATACATACATAACTTACATGCGTCTTTGAATCTGATGTTGATCGTAACTTGAACGGACCTGACGGCTGACGGCTGACGGTTGACGGTTGACGCGTTGACGGTTGACTTGGCCAGTCTGGTACTGTAAGGTAAGGTTGTGAGTGTGAGTGCGAGATAACGGATCAGAACTCAGAACTCGGTGTCAGCGTCAGCGTCAAGAAAAAAAATGAAAGAGAAGAAGAGACGAGGACGAGCGTTGAAAATGTTGAAAGGGAACTGACTGACCTTTGCGAACTCGGATGGTGTGCTCTATCTGATATCGACAGCGCCAGCGCCACTTCCTCCTCTCCCTTCCAACCTACTGTAAGCATCCCAGGAAGAGCCTAGAGCACGAAAAAGATGGCGCCCACACGATATAAACCGAGACAAATGATCCCAATTAGGGTCCGTCTGGCTCGGTTCGGTGGGCGGTGAACGGTGGGCGGTGAACGGTGAACGCCACCAAAACGAAAACGAAAAAAACTTGTAACTTACCAACTCTAACGGCGTCTGATCCGTAGAACGGCTGGGACGTGAGTGTGGCCGCGGCACGACAAATATCTGACGTGACGTGACGGATCAGGAGCTTGAGGTTCGTTGGTGTCAGCTTCAAGAAGAGAGAGAAGAGAGAGAAGAAGAGAGAAGAAGAGAGGAACTTACAGCAGGGAAACGTTTACGCCTTGCACTTTGGCTTTCGGACGTGTGCGCCTGTGCGAGTGGACGGGACGATGGCCTAAGCACCTAAGTATGGGAGAGCCTAGAGCGCGAAAAAGATGATAATGTAATGTAAATCGAGAGAAAACAATCTCGGTGAGTGGTGAACGCCACCAACACCGAACGCCACCGAAAACTTAATCTTATTCTTAAACCAACTCAAACGGTGTCTGATCCGTCGAATGGCAGGGTTGTGGATCGAGGCCTTTGTTTTCGTCTTCCGTGATATCTGAATGTTGTGTCAATAGGAATAGGAATAGGGAACGGAAATGAGCTCGAACGATGGCAGATTCAAGTTTGTTTGATAGAGATAATATTGGTGGCGCCGTCGGTCGAGCGGTCGCGGTCAGAGCGGAAGAAGGGGGAAAAGTCAAGCGATTTGATAGACGGTCCCAACGCGGTATTTAGACAGCCAGCCAGCCATCATTCTATTGTAACTGAGCCAGACCTCTCGCACTTCGGTGTGGATGTGGATATGTAGAATGTAAGTTATGACGAACGAACGGCGGCTAAGTCGAGCTTAGGATTATGGAATCCATAAGTTACTCCATAGCGCCGCATCAAAGGCCAGCGGCCGAATGACACTGTTTGTGTAATCGATGTGATAAAGGGCCGCATTGCAAGGAATTACAGTATAGTGAGATGGGCGAGGCAGCGGGATAATAAATGCGTCATGATCACCGCGAAATTCGAAGCGAGCCGAACAAAGAAGCGCGTTCTGGCATCCACTCGAACGATGCACACGTCTCCGCAGACATACGAACGGTGGACACATATGGCTTCTCCACGGCCAGCCGAGTCGCGTACGTGGAGGACGAGGAACGAGGTGATGGGGCTGCGACGGACGTGTGCGCTGGAGAGGAGACACGAGCTGTAAATGATGGACGTCAGGTTCGAGGGAGAATTGGACCTCGAGGACGTCGAGGGGCGGGGGTGACCACAGCTCGGGCACAGCCACGGTGATGGGAGGAGCCGAGCGGGCGGCGAGGGTCAGTAAAGCGAATCTTACGACACGATAATTGACGGTGCGAGGCGAGGTTGTATGTACGGAGGCTGGAGAGAGCGGAGGGATAGGGGGACACAGCCCGTTGCAGTCGAGTGAAGCGTGGAATGAGGAGGGCAGGCGCCGGGTAGGATCAGACCGGCTGGGCCGGAGGGCGCAGAGGTTGAGGATGGCGCTGCGATCAACATTTGTGCACCGCTCTGATGGCTGCCCATATTCTGATGATATATATCCCTCTCCCATCAATCCCGCCTTCTGTCCTCCCCCTTCGCTCCCGCCTGCTGCCTGCCTGCTCCTTTCCTCAACCCTCCGTCCAAACGAGCAGCCCAAAAGAGGACAAAGACCTCATCAGACCCATCATCCCACGCCCACACACGCCCACATCTTTGTCCCCAACAAGGAACACACACCCCTCGGACGTGTATTCGCATTGACCAAGCCGAGTCGAGCAGTCGTCCTCTTTGCGAGCTTCATTAAGCCGATCCTTCATCGACGACGTGTGTCCGATCGCCATCCCCTCCTAGCAGCCTTATAAACCGCTCCCTGGCCTGCCCCACCCCGGCGTCCCCACTCCCAGTCTCGCACAGCCCCGCTTGTCAGCCCGCGCCCGCCCGGTTTACTATGGCCCTTGTCGAGCTCAGTGTCAACACTGTCCAGCCACACAAGCACTGTCCCTTCTCGCCGACTGTCTCCGTCGTCGACACCGGCATGGCCTATAAATACGCCCCGCCCCCGTCCTCCGTGAGTCTTGCCTCTCCTCCTGCCCCCCCGCGCGCTTTCTCATTCGTTTCGTTTCGCACCCCTTGAACACGCCTTTTCATTCGCTTCTGCTCCACCGTTGATCGTTCGCCACCTTTCCTCTCGCTCCACTCATGTCTTCCACTCTCCCACACTCACATCTTCTCGCCCGGCGTACGCACAAACAGACACTGCCCCCCCTCTCCGTCCCAGTGCTCTCCAAGCCCAAGGCACTCTCGATCTCCACCTCTCTCGTACAGCCTTCGATTCCTTCCAATCCCCATCCACCAATACCTCCCCTGTCCATCCCCCAGCGCAGCGATCCACAAAGCTATGGACACGACTACGCACGGACACAACAGCAGCAGCATCACACGCGTCCCTTCTCTCCCGCGCCACCGCCACTCTCCATGTCACTATCTCTTTCCCAATCGCAGTCTTCCCAACCACCAAAACCAACCCCGGGCCCTTCACGTCCGAGTCTCTCCCTCCAGCTCGGCTTCCAGCCCCCACAGCCATCCTCACACCCATTCTCCCACCCCTCCCCACTATCGATATCGACATCATCATCATCCGCATCGACCTCACGCGTCGCCTCGCCCGCACCCATGTCTTCCCTATCCGCCATCTCGACCTCCACTTCCTCATCTATGTCCTACTACGGCTGCACATCCCCACTGAGTCCTTCCTCGGATTATCTCACGCCTACGTCCGCGTCTACGTCATATTACACCCCCACCTCCGCCTTTCCGTCCTCTTCCTCACATTCCCACTCGCGCACTAAATCGACACAGCTCTTCAGTCCGAGCTCAGCGAATTCTCTAGGTCCAGTCCCTGCAGCTACAGCACTGTCAACACGCTGGGAACTCTCCCCGCATGGCAATGTCTCCGAAATCATCCCTGGCTTGCTCATCTCCGATCTATCCATCGCAGAGGACGAAGAGAGCTTGGAAGAGCTGGGGGTGACGCATGTGTTGAGTGTCATGCCGGGGAAGGTGAATGTGCCGAGGGAGTGTAGGAGGTATAAGAGGAGGACGATCGAACATTTGCAGGTGGCGATATATGATAATCCGTTTGAGGAACTCGTTGCGCATTTGCCGAAGACGACGGATTGGATCTGTGAGGCTTTACATCCCGCTGCTTCGTCACATTCTTCGCGTCCGGCGCATCAACGCCATTCGTCGTCTTCTTCGTCTATGTTATCTTCTGGCACGAATACGCCGACGCCTTCCCGACCCTCTTCACGCGCGCAACATCATCCCCACTCCCACTCTCAATCCTACTCTTCACCCTCGCACCTCCACCCTTCTCAATTCCAACCTCACCCACAATCCCAAACGACCCAAAACAAAGTCCTAGTCCACTGCGCCCTCGGCCGCTCCCGCTCCGTCTCCGTCGTCTGCGCCTACCTGATACATACACATGGATATAGTACCGACGAGGCGCTCGAGCTGGTGAAGAGGACGAGGAGCGTGGCGCAGCCGAATTCGGGGTTTGTGGGGCAGTTGGGGGAGTGGGCGAGGGGGGTTGGGAGGTGAGGGGTGGTGGCGAGTGGGCAAGGTGTGGGGATGGGGATTAGAGACGCGTGGGCGGAAGTGTGTCTTGGGACGCGGCGCTAGCGAAGAGCAGAGGAGAGGAGCGAGCAGGAGAGGATCGGAGATGAGGTGAATTGGGCGTTGGTTGGGATTCGGATTCGGGGCCGACGTCGTTCTCGTTTCGTTTCGCCTCACCCTCCTCCTCCGCCGCCGCCTCCTTCGCCGCTGCCGTTGATGTCATCCTACGGTCTACTACCTCCGCGCCGAGGATGCGTTGGGTTGGGATGGGGTGTTTGCAGATTGTGATACCACCGAGCGGCGATGCGACGGCTTGGTCTTCCGTTTCTTTTTGACGTTCTGACGTTCTGATGCGGATGGGTGTTGTTGCGTGTTCTACTTCCTTCTATTTTCTGGGTGGGCGTTCGCGCGCTGAGGACGGAGGACGGAGGGTTGATGATGGCATCATCATGCATTATGCTGATGGCATGGGTGGGTGGGTGAATCAGCTACTAAGTTGGCGCTCGTCTGTTTTTTCTTTCTATTCACGGCGTTCTGTTTTTTTCCTTCCGTTTTGATCTACTTCACGCATAACTTATTCGAGCTTCGTCTCCTGGCTCCTGGGCCTCGGGCTCAGGCAGGCAGGCGAGGGTCTCATTCCTCTTCCTCTCTTCCTCTTTCCTTTTCTCATCATCATTATCCTCTTTCTCATTCTCATTCTCATCCTCCCTCTGAACTCCGCTCGTTTATCGACATCGTGTCTACCGAGATGTTCACGTTTCCACTAGTACTGTTGATGGGTTTTTTTATGTGTTCTCTTTATTTGTGATTGTGATGGGTTCGGTTATGGCGGTTGTACGTATAACTCTTCTAAGTATTCATGAACTCTTCCTTTTTTGAACATTATTTCTCTTTTTGTGTTCCCGCCGTTCAAGTTCAAGTTCGAGTCGACATCGACACCGCTAGTTTTATTCTCCTCCTTCGCGGGTACATACAACCCTACATACAACCGTACATACGTGCATATATGGCCCGCCCCCACATACCGCCCGCCCATACCAGTCACGGTACCCATCATACCACATCCTACCCCATTGACACGACAGATACATAGTATTATGGCACGTACATACCACCACTGTCACTGTCACATTCATACTTCATACCATACCATACCAACGCAATGCGCCCTAAGTCCGTGTGCGGTGTGCGACGGTGTGCGATCTGTGGTCACTGGATAGTGTAAACGAAGGAAGGAACGAGGAAGGATAAGAGGAAGAGATGGAAGGGAAAGGGAAAGGGACGAAGAGAAGGGAAAGGCGTAGCAGCATTGACATGATATATTATTAGAGATTATTTATTGGGATAATTTATTTGTTTGGTTTGATGCATCGATATCATTTTTGTTGGCTCCGGGCTGTCTGGTTTGGGTTTGGGTTTGGTCTGATGGGGGGAGGAGGCGGCGGAGATTGGTGGTGGTGGTGGTGGTGGTGGTGGTGGACGGATTGGGATGTCGGATTTTTACTTACAGGTGGAAGTGGGAATAAAAGGTGACGGCAATTTAAGCTTGCGATGGCTTCAACAGCTGCCTGACTGCCTTAACTCGGAAGTGACTTATGAATATGATGCGGCTTGTGAATCGTGATAGCTTGAGAATTGTGGCCGCCATATCGAGTCTGAATCCGAGGCCGGTGCGCCGGTGCGTCCACTTCGGCGGTTACAGTGACGCCATCGTCGGATTCTGACGAGTTCTTGTCATGCACGCTTTTTGAAGTCTCCCCACCATGGACCAGCTTAGGCTAGACTCTGGCTCGTTTGTTTTGGTCTACGAGGCGGTACTTATTCGACGCGGCAGCTCAGTCTATGATCTGCTTTGTTAGTTGGACGAGGTAGGCTGGAGCTTGATCTTTCGGAGATGTTCAAGTTGTTGACGGCGGCCAGTGGACTCGGACTCGGACCCACCACTGGCAGGGTCAGCGCAGCTCTGACTCTTTCTTGGGAGACTTTCCCACCACCTTCACTCGAGCGGACTTCCCCATCACCTCATCTCGTTCCCCTTACTCGCCTTCTGCGTACCCATGCGCACATGCGCACATGTCCTGACCATCATGAATATATATATATATAAATCAGTATAGGGCCAACTTTACCGACCGCCTCACGTCCTCGCAGTACAGGCGCATGTGTCGAGAAGTACTGCAAGTGCTCGACGTCCGCAGAGCATTTCGCTGCCCGGAATCCCAAATCTACGCGGTCTAAAGTCCTTCCTTGACGTACATCGACGTCCAACACTCCCTCCTTTCCTCGACTGGACCAACCCTCGATCGAGACACTGGCAGGTTCTGAATGGACTTGTTCTCGTACCTCCTCAGGAATCAGCATGGACAAAACGGTGCGAAGTTCATCTCGGCCTTAGGCTACTCGACTGGACGTCAACATACGTGCCTCTCAGCACTTGCTTGTAGGACCGTTCTAGCCCTCTCGTATGACTGCCGCCTGGTATACTGCCACACGATCTATTATAATAATCGTTCATGATGCTCTCTTGAACGCGTATCAAGCCGCACTTTTACCGCCCGTCAGCGCGCCAAAGGTGCTATGATACTCTACAGGTATATTCAATGGGATCATCATTGACAGCCCGTGTCCTATTTGTTGACTGATTAACTGCACCTAGGCCCTCGACCTCCAGTTTAGTTGGCTTCTGTTCTCTAGCTGTTTCTCCTGGCGCATTACTTTCGCGAAGCGATGTATGAAGTCTATTATCGCGCATCATACAGATGAGCGGATCTGGGGACATTCGCTACGCACTGCGACATTCTCCTACAGGATTCTGAACAGTGGTGAGGATCTCGCTTTCCGTGGAGATTTACCTACCTTGTACCGTGATGCAGGTGCGTTAGTCTATTCGTTTATCAGTAAGTGTTCGTGACCTTGACCTCACCGTATATCTCAAAAAGCTGAAGGGACACGAGATCGTGTTCTACCGTCCCGACCTTTTCTGTGACCTTTTCAGGCGCTCAACGTTATGCTCTCTGTCCAAGTCTTCCTACAAAAACCTTCGGGTCCCCGCGCCCGGATCCTTATGAAAGTACTTACCTTCGCGAAGGAGCCTTTCTTGATACGGTCCACGAATTCTGCCAAACTGCCTCGATTATCAGAACTTTGGATTAAATTCATAGCCCTGGACCCATCCTGATAGTAGCGCTGTTGGCCTCTTCCTGCCTGCATATCCGTATGTCCTTTAAGAATCTATCCCTTCCTACTTTATTGCTATGTCAGAGACCCTCGCCGGCCCGCGAGCCACGCCCATAAATATCCGCAAATTTTTATTGTCTTTCATCTCATTAAACTGTGTACTGTCCGACACTGTACAAATGCGCCAGCCTTGCCCCTCCAGGACCAGACTCGCCTGCCAGTCTCAGCCAGTACTTAAGAACATATCTCGATGTGCTGGCTAAAGTGTCATCGTGGCAGCCCGTCATCCACACTACTTAGAGCTACGGTCACTCCTTCGAAAAATATTGGTTAGAAAACGTATAGCTGCATCTTTCGAACGGCCATGACCTCGGATGTTAGTGTGGCGACGAATCACCTCTCGTGGGAAAGTAGATAAGATCGTTTGATCCTTCAAAGCGGAATTATCACAGTCAGTCTTTCCGGCTCCGAAGTGCTTGTCATCGACATCAAAGCCGACCTGTTCAGTCACAACTTTGCATCGCTCTCTGCTCTGCTCAAAACTCAACGCATCCATCGAACCATAACTCGCGAAACATAATGTCTGGAACTACTACTGCTCCTGCTCAGACTCGGACCAACAACCAGAACGGTGCGCCACGTGGAAGGAGGATGAACCGTCGAGGGGGAGGCAGGGGAGGTGCTGCTGGAGGTGGCGGAGGACGCGGAAACAACTCTACTTCGAAGAAGGATGCCCCCGGGTCTGCAGCTGATGCTGAAGCGAAGGAGAAGGATGTTGCTAAGGAGGAAGAGACCAAGGCGGCTGCAGCAGCCGAAGAGGTGGACGATAGTAAGATCTGCTGGATCTGCGCCGAACCCGTCAAGTATTTCTCGGTCTCGGAGTGCAACCATCGCACTTGTCATGTCTGTGCTCTACGACTCAGAGCGTTATACAAGAAGCTAGACTGCACATTTTGCAAGGTATGTTCTCACTATACCTCCCGAATGCGTATCGGAGTTCATGTGGCGGCTCGATTCACATAGGAACCTCAACCGACTGTGATATTCACAGTATCAGCGGATGCTCCATTTTCGTCCTACTCTCCCAATGACATACCCTACAAAGACTCCAAGCTCTCCATCTCGTTTGAGACTCAGGAGATGATGGAGGAGACCCTCATTCTTCTCCGGTTTAATTGCCCGGACCTGACTTGTGATTATATTGCGACTGGTTGGAACGACCTGAAGCTTCACGGCCGTGGAGTGCATGGACGACTTATGTGGTATGTGTGCTGCATCTGGAGGTCCGAAAAGTTGTACTTACGCCGCAATACAACACTTACTAGTGACATCTGTCTCCGCCAAAAGAAAGTCTTCTCGCACGAGCACGTCCTTTACCCGCCAAATCTGCTTCCCATACATCTGCCCTCCGTACCTCATCGGGGCCTAAAGCAGGCCCCACCAACTCAGCAAATAGAAGGAGGGATACATCCTCTGTGTGAGTTCTGCCGGGAGTGTTTCTTCGGGGACGACGAGCTGTATTCGCACATGCGAGAGCGACACGAAGAGTGCTTCATTTGCAAGCGTAATGAAGTCAGAGACCAATAGTACGTGCGCATCATAGGCTCAGATGCTCATCGCTCATTTGTTGCTCAGTTTCAAGAACTACGAAGCCTTAGTGCGCCTCAATTCTTCTACGTTCCGTGCCCTTGACTCACCGTCTTCAACTCATATATATAGGAGAAACATTTCAACAACGCCCATCATCCATGCCTTAATTCCTCTTGTCAAGCCCGAAAATTCGTCGTCTTCAATTCATTACTGGACCTGCAAGCCCACATGGTCGAAGAGCACGGCGCCGAGATGTCGTCTCGTCAACAAAAAGATGCCCGTCGCATCAACGCAGGTTTCGAATTCCAGGACCACAATGTTCCAGGATCGGGCGGTAGACGAAGGCCTCCGCGAGATCGGGAGCCGCCACCGGACTCACAACAGCCTGGACCTGGACCTGGCTCTGGAAGACAGGGCGGCGGAGGAGGTGGGAATAGCAGGAGGGATAGGTTTGGAGGGCAGTTGACGGTAGAAGGCGATTCGAGTGCGAATCATTCTGCAGCTCCCAGTCGACGGCAGACGCCTTCGCCTCCGCCAGCTGATATGGATCCCGTCACCGCTGAGTATGACATGTCTCATGTTCCCTTTGCAACGCATCTGCTTTTGGAGCTAACACTTGTGCTTTGTAGACGGTACACGGGGCTCCTTGCCAGGCTCAGAAGTGTCGCTCCTAATCCTACGAATGCCGTGGCGGCAGTCAAGCTGTCTCTACGTTCCTTCCGTGCCTCCGAATCTGCACCACGAGACCTCATCTCGACTGTGTGGAATATCCTAGACCGTGACTTGGACAACACCGCTAGTATCGTCAATATTCTTGTCGACATTCTAGACGACGAGGAAAAGAAATCGGCTTTACTGAGCGCCTGGAATGGGTTCAAACTCGAGGTATGATTTAGTGTGTTCAACTAAAAAAAACAGCTGATTGTTGAGCATCTCATCATAATTTAGCAACGACGCCAGTTCCCTGACCTCGTCCCGACCTCAGTAGGTACGGATTGGGCGGGAATAACAGGTGGCCGAGTCCTCAGTGCCAAGACCGTCACCTCGACCCGCTCATCGAACCAAACATCACGCTCCGTCCTCGACCGTGTCGCTCAAGCCGCCGGCTCCTCCTCATCCTCTACTGGTCCTCGTGCGGGTCCTTCATCCGCTGGTCCCTCGAACGGACGTGCCTCAGCCTTCCCCGCCCTTCCATCCTCTTCCATCACCTCAACACCTATCCGTCCTACTCCTACTCCTCCAGTCGTGCCAGGTTCAGGATTTAGACAAGCGCAGCGTAACACAGCATGGAGCGCTACGGCATCGGGAAACGCACCACCACCGCCCGCACCGACCCAAACCCAACGCCCTGTGAGTATCCCCGCTGGACCTTCGGCACAATCGTTGAGGAACAATGGGAGACAGGCAGGTCCACAGGCCCCTCCGCCGAAGTTGAACACTTCTGTGTTCCCGGAATTGCCGAGTGCGGGACAGCAGAAGGTGAAGGTGACGGGGAATAATGGGAGTCTGAGCAGAATATTGGGAAGTACGGCGCCGACGACGTCGGCTTGGGAAAGGAGTGGTGGGGGCGGTGAGACTAGTAGTGGCCGCGTTGGGAACGCGGAGACGAATGGACAGGAGAGTGCAGGATCTGCGGCTGCGGCTGGTGGGAAGAAGAAGGGGAAGGGGAAACAGAAGCAGACGTTGTTTACGCTTGGGTCGTTCCCGAGTTAGACCGAAGGTTGGATAGGTAGTTGATGGTCGAATTGGATGGTTGGATGGTTGCAGAGGTCCATATTCTGCTGTATGTCTTGCGCCTGAGTGGATTGTAGAAGTTTAACTTAGGACATCGGCCGACCGCTCTCGGTTGCTTCCTGTCAACTGACCACCACATCGACCCCTTCCAGTCAACTTATCAGAAACGTCCTTGCGTAGACCTCTGTAGACCTTCATCGTGATTCTTCGTCGAGCGTGCGATCCGGCCTCCGCTGGAGAAACGTTCTTCACAATCTATGATACGTTCGCTTTGAGACAGGAAGAACGGACGACTGACCTCCGTACCATCGCACTGTCCCCCGCAGTCGTCACCTGTTCCCAAGAGTCAGTCAGCGGAGCATGACGATCTCGACTTCGAGGACTTCGTATGTGGCTATATATAAAGACGATGGTAGCAAAGAACGAGAGGGGTGAACAACCGAGCTCGACGGGATTTTCTGTGGCCCGAAGCTTTCGAAATTCGCCGTATATATCAAAGTTGGCGAGCCCAAATTTATAGATGTCTGATACCACCATGTCGTCTGTCGCCTCTTTCGCTCGTACCGGCAAGAAGGTGAGTTTCGCTCGATCTTAGGCTCAGCGCTCATCATTCTGATATCTACATTCGTCAACCCGACCGCGTTCGTGCGTCCTGTGAACTCAATTCCCTGGTCTGATTACAGATTGTGGCCATCGGCCGCAACTACGTTGACCACGTCAAGGAGCTGAACAACACTGTGCCCAAGGAGCCTTTCTTCTTCCTCAAGCCTACTACGTCTTATCTTGCGAATGGAGGCAAGATTGAGATTCCGAAGGGTGTTATTGCCCACCATGAAAGTGCGTCCACCAGTCTCCTCCAGATTTAACGGGAGCTGAGGATGCGATTCTGCTTGTTGAATGTTGGTGTTGATGTATAGTCGAATTGGGGCTCGTGATTGGCAAGACTGGTAGGGATATCTCACAGGAAGAGGCGGATTCGTATATTGCGGGATATGGTGCGTCTGCTAGCTCCGCTTCGCTTCATTATTGCTGATGTTGAATGTTGAATTTCCACCCTCTATGGGGTTCGGTATGGACTGTGGTCTGATCTTGGGCTCGAATCGGGTGTGACTGCAAATAGCGTTGACGATTGACATGACGGCGAGGAACATCCAGGAGGAAGTCAAGAAGAAGGGATTGCCCTGGACCACGAACAAGGGTTTCGACACCTTTACCCCTGTCGGGTACGTTCACCTCGTCCACTCACGTGTTTTCGTTCGGGTTCTCCTGTCATAGCGTATGTGGTATGATTGCTGATACTTCACGGTTTCATGGTGTTATAGCGATTTTATTCCGAAGTCTGAAGTCGCGGATCCACACAACCTCAGCATCTGGATCAAGGTGCGTCCTTCATTTCTGACCTGTGTGCCCCAAGACGTAGTGTTGACATCTTTCGTTTTTGGCTGTTGGTCAGGTCAATGGCGAGATGAGGCAGAACGCCGTTACTAGCGAAATGATCTTCCGCATCCCTCGTCTTATTGAACACGTCTCGTCCATCATGACTCTTGAGGTAATTTCCAATCCTCCAAGGTTCCTGACTTCACAGATTGAGTTCATATGGTCACTCTTTATAGGAAGGAGACCTCATCATCACTGGCACACCTTCCGGTGTTAACCTCGTCGCTCCCGGAGACAAGATCGAGGCTGGGTTGGAGGACGCTGGAACAAAGAAAGAGTTGGCGAAGTTGAACTTTGAGGCTGTATCGAGGGAGAAGGGGTATCATTATCAGGCGCTCTGAACGTGTTCTAGTGGGTACTCGCCCTTTTACTTTCTCATTGTGAGTTCAGCTCGTGTTGACGAATCTTGTTAGAACGTAGATGAAAGGATCCTTTATAGATGTATTTGATCAGAAGAACAATAAAACAGGTGCTGCATATGAATCTAATGATGTCCATTCCCGAACCCGTGGCATGCACAAGACTAAGCAGAAGAAAAACGAAGACGTCTATGCACTATAACTCGCTCTCCCGTATGCTCCGTCCGTCACCAAACCCTCATTCAAGCAGGCAGACCAATGAAAACCCTGAGGGCCTGCCTCCTCGCATCGACCAAAGGCCCAGGCGCCTTCAGAAGAGGCTGCCCATACGCCTTCAACAATGCCTCGTATCGTTCTCCTATATAATCGACACGTTGGAAAAGGTCAACAGCCGTCTATATCATGCTGAGGGACGTTGCCGAGGCAAGGAAGCGAAAATGAAACGTCACGCAACTGGTAAGATGTTCAAACTCTCCTTTCGTCGCAGGGAAATTAGGTAACGGCTTGCCGTTCGCCGTTGGAGGAGCCATGATCGGCATCTTGGACACCGAGGCGGTCGCGTTGTGTAGACGGGCGTACAAGCGATCTTGTCTGTGTATATCACAGTAAGCAGATGCCAAGTTGTGATGGCGTAAGTGAATCAGTGACGCAGAGTGCGAGAGTTTACTCCAACGAGTTGGAGATAGGACTAACTCAAGTTTAATAGTATCTGCCATCTCTTTCATCTTCTTCTCCAGTTCTTCGATTTTCTCGCTCGACGCAGCCACGGCCGGGGGTAGGGCAGCCGTGCTGGCACCGTTACTAGTAGAAGGCATAGGCGTCGACACCCTCGTATGTTCGGATTCGATCTGCGCCTTGATGCTCTCTACATCATTCGACAACACCGACTGCGTTCGCTCAATCGCGTCCAACCTCGCATGCAAGCTCTCCAACTCCGGCGTCAACCTGCCCTCCTGTACTCCATCATGCGCCTGTGATTGTCCATTATCCTTTCCACCAATGAGGTTCTGAGCAGAGGATGACGCGGATTGGTAACCTGCGAAGATGTCGGAGGCTTGGGCGAGTTGCTCGGAGATGGAGGCGAAGGCGGCAGAAAGTTGGGAGGCGCGGATGGCAGGAAGGTCTTGTGAGAAAGGGTGAATGGCGGCTCCGTTGCTGTCAGTGCCGTTGGTAGGAGCAGGAGAGGGCGAGGAGTTCCCGGGAGTGGCAGAGATAGACATGGTATCACTCGATGCGCGCGGAGAAAGTTCTGCGGGTATACCCATGCACTGTCAGGGCAGCAGAGGAAGGGCAGAGAAGCAAGGTCTCGCGGGATAGCGACATGAGCGGGACTTTATAAACCTCATAAATAGATTCTAGACAGGGCGAAGAGACATCTCTAGGTACCGAGTGGGAATGATGGTGTTTTGTTTTGGGAAATTAGGGCACAACCGGACAGCAGCGTACGCCTGTCGGTGGAGGTAACTGGGATCATCGTGGCGTCCAGTACAGCCTTTTTCTCGCCGGCATGGACGACATGCAATGATTGTCCGGTATGGTGTACATCTTGCGCAAATGGGTGGTCGTAAGTGGTCGGCATGTGGGAATATCCTCGATGGAACATGGGAGACAGGCCGAAAGCTTGAGAAAGTGTCGGACCGTGAGTGGAAATACGAGGGTATCGATGAGCAGAATGAAGATATGTCGCGTTTCTGGGCAAGATTACCTTGCGGTAACAAGTTTAGGCAGGACAAGGACGTGGTTTCCCCAAACCGTGCGGGGAACTTCAATGTCAAGACGGCGGACAGGAATGTGGCTCGCCACGAAGGAGAAAGAACCTCGAACGTGGTTACGACCGTGTTGCGATCGGCAGCCAGGATGACTCGAAAGCACGTTCAACAGTGTCGCGACATTCAATGTCCGACGTTCAAGGCCCAACCTAGTTTTGACCATCTTGCCAAAGACCGTGACCATGATTTTTTCGAGAGTGAGTAGTCCAAGGTAGGCCAAAGGTAGGATTGATGTCAGATTCTTGTGGAAGTGATAAGGGATACTGATTACTACTGACGTGGCACTCACGGCGCTCGTCTCCGGGTCTCTTCTTCCGAGCTATCATCGACAGCACTTTGCGAGTACACAAGCTCAGCCAAGTACCCTGCTGATGTTGGAGCTCTACTCTGGATCATTTGAGAAAACGAGGACTTCGATAATTTAGCCCAACGGAGGCCACTTGGCCGCTCCCTGTCTCTTACCCCGCTCTGGTAAAGGACTTATCCCCACTTCGCGAGTAAAGCGCTTTTTGTTTTCAACCCTTACTGATCACAGGACTACCCAATACGACGAGCGCAGCATATCATAATGGCTCAAACGAGCTCAAATACATTGGAAAGAACATATGCTCGTCTTCGTTTTCGATCCCGCAGCAGTGCTTGCTATCTATGCCACTGTTCCGTACCCGGCATCACACTCGGCTTGACCGTCAACTTGGGGCTCATCGCATGGATCATATATTTCCACAGGGTCTCAGTATAAAGACCGAACACTAGTGTTCGCCTGTGTGTACTCTCGCGCTTGCCTTTTTTTTTCGACGGGTCTGTTCGTTTGATCCTGTTAGCGCCTGGTTATACCTCCCCCACAGAAAGCCTGGTTTGACGGTTTCTTCTGGACGTCGTTTCTATGCTCACGATGTATGCGGGGAAGTATTTATCTGCTCCTCTGAGCTTGTTCATCTCCTCGGTCTTGTTCTCGGAAGGAGTCGCGTCTCAGAGTACCGTCACGGTTTCCGTATCCTCATCGCTGCCCACCGGACATGCCAACGTCGTGCAAGATAACTTCCTGGGGATCAGTTGGGAATTGAGCTCGTTCGACACATTATGTGAGTCCAGTCCATCCATCCATACATGCCATTTTTCGTCCCTCGGGGTTTAGTCTCCCCCATGTTTCTCCCTGTATCTCCACACACGGGCGTTTACAGCCCACGTCGCCACGGCCTGTTGTATCGCGCATCATGCATACTGACTTGGCATCACCGAAAATATCCCGCTTTATTCGTTCACCTTCACAGGGGGAAAGACAAACTCCACCATCCCAAACGCGATGCAAAACTATCTCTCTAACTTCCGAGCCCGGATCAGTCAACCCCTCCGTATCCGCGTCGGTGGCAACTCCATGGACTCCTCCACCTATGATCCAGACAAAACCGATACCATGCTGACCATCACGGATTCGTCGTACTACAACGACGAGCCCGTCACGTTTGGGCCCGTGTTCTTCGAGGTGCTGAACGAGATGGCGGACAAGGTCGGAGAGATGCAGTTCTTGGTGGGGTTGAGTATGCAGCAGGCGCCGGAGGATGGAGGTGATGATAACGCGTTGCTGTTGGCTAATGCGAGCGAGGCTCTGCTTGGGAGCAGGTTGGACGCGATGTTGCTTGGCAATGTGAGTTTTGCGGTTCTTCTTGTTCTGAAGCGCTACTTGGCATCGAGTGGTATGGTGGAGTGGATTTGAAACTGACGAGCTTGTGTGATTGTGGCGGGTGGGTTTGTAGGAGCCGGACTTGTATGCGAATCATGGAAAACGGGTGACATATGAGATTTCCGACTACGTAGGTTTCTTTCGCTCCAGTTCGATGACCGACTCCTGCTGACTTGCTTGCAGCTTCCGGAAATCGATTATGTGGTGGACAACCTCACTACCGGAACGTACGGCGACCTCAGATCATCAGGATCCATTGGTGGACCGACCATCTGTTGCAACTGGTACAGTTCTTTCTCCTTTCTCCTACACTTCACCTCAATTGACTGACAGATCGTTCGGATCACAGGGAACTGACTGACGTCATAGATGCAGGTCTTGGCAGCTTAGATTATAAATATTATACGTGCGTTTCTCCATTTTTACAGACGTTTGCCGCTCGAGTACATCTTTTCCGCAGCGCTAGTCTATCCGGTTTTCTGACATTTATTGGTCTATAATAGGCTACAACAGTACGTCCACCTCCACGCCTCTCCCTTAAAGACCCTGGCGTGACGTCTTTATCAGCTATCCCGACAATTTCTGCTCAGGCGCCACAGACACTAATACCAATATATCAGCATATCTTACACATACCACTGGTCAGCATAGTCTTCCTTGACCTTCAGTTGTAACTTACTGAACCTTTGTGGTGAACGGCGATTAGTACCTTCATATACCTCCTGGAATTCCGATGGAGTTCTCGCAGCAGCGGAAGCAAATGTCCCCATCCTCATGACCGAGTTCAATACCTGTTCTTGTGGAGGCTCACCGACCATCTCACCAACGGTACGTCCCCTGCGTTCGTTTCCCACATATCTTGCTTCTTAGACATCTTTGTCCAACCTCCAACAGTTCACCGCAACACTCTGGGCAGTCGACGCAGCGCTCTCCTTCGTCTCCTCCAACCTCACCGCAGTCTACCTTCACACCCGCGAAGCCGGCGTGACCTATAACCTCTTCGACCCTCCCACCTCCGGCGACTCCACCGAAACAGGGTGGTACACCTACTCGACCTACTACGCCGCCCTCATGCTCACCGAAGTCGCGTCTCTCAACGGAAGCGTCATCCAGGACCTGAATGTAGAAAACTCAAAAACGAACGCGAGCAGCACGATCGCGGCGTATGCGATTTGGGATTTTAGCGTCGCGACGGACGGATTGGCGAGGAGCGAGATCGATAGCTCGAAAGCGGGGCTGAGTAAGTTCGTGTTTATTAATTATTCGAATACGACGGCGAAGACGTTCGTTATTCCTTCGAACCTTACGGAGACGTCGACGGTCGCGACGAGGTCGTTGGTCGCGCCGCATGTTAATGAGGAGACGGATATTTCGTGGGCGGGACAGACGGTGGGGGATAATGGAGATTTGACGGGAGATCAGACGACGGAGTATCTGGATTGTGGGAACAGTGGGGAGGATGGGTGTGTGATTACTGTGCCTGGGCCGGGCATTGTGCTTGCGCTTTTGGATCCGAATGCGAGTTCGACGGCAGGGTTTTATGTGGGGAATTCGACGATTGCGGGCCTGGAGGGTTATGAATCTTCTGGAGCATTGACTTCTCGGGTGTCGCAGAGTGGTTTGCTGTGGAGTGGGGTGGGAGTTGGTCTTGGTCTTGCGGGGTGGTTTGTTGAGGTGTTGTGAGAGGTTTGGTTGCATGGTTTCTTGTGCATTGCTCTGTACATGGACTAGACATGTTCTCGAAGAATATTCACTGTGTAGCATAATTTATTACATGGGCCGTTATTCAGGAATCTGCTCTTGAACATTCCCCTCGTGCACTTATGTGATTTTTTCGATGGGCCACAGGGGCTATAGCATTCGACGTTAAACGACATGCCCCGTAGAACAAGCCGTTATATCTCGTTGACCTACAGAATACACACCTAAAATCTGTCGGATCACTTGATTGGCCTTCCACCGGATCAGTATAATCACGCGATACAAGTCCCTTTTACTGGGACGCGTTACCTTGCACTTACGCGTTCGTTTCCATATAGTGGTATATAAGATCAGTGGTCAACGAGACTTTCTACTCACCATACCCCACACCAGACAAACATGACTATCACCGAATTCGCTACGCTCAAACTTACCCAATCACCACCCCACACCTTCTCCTCGCCCACCCTCCTCCCACTCTTCACCCGTCTCGCACAGCTGCAAGGAGCTTACTCTTCCCACCCTCTCCTATACTTCCAGCACATCGCTTCTACCTCCGAGTCCGAGAACTCAGATAATACGAAGGATGGAAAGAATGAAAATACGATGTATCTGATCTCAGGTTGGGAAAGCGTGAAGAAGCACGAGGAATGGATAGCCAGCGAGGAGAATCAGGGGTTCTTGAGGGAGTTAGCGAGTTTTGTGGGGATTGAGGGGTTGGTGCATGTTGGGGTTGACTTTGGAGGATTGGAAGAGGATATGGAGGATGTGTTTGGGATCGAGATCGTTGTTAGGGATGCTCAGGCTGGCACGGATGCAGCGTTGAAAGACGGAACCGGGGATGTGAAGGCGATCTGGGAAGGTAGCGGTGGGGATGTGGAGGGGAAGAGCGGAGGAAGGTTGTTTGAGTTTAGAGCATATAATGAGAATGGGTGGAAGGTGGTCACGAGTAAGGGTTTGGAGGAAGAAAATGGGAGGGATAGGACACAGGTTGGCGCCACTGGCATTGAGCGTGCTATGCGGTTGCATGTAGGGCCTTCCAACTAATAAGAGCCGCTCGAATCTACGCAGTATATCATGGAACATGATCCTGCGGGTGAAGCTGAAAACAGCATCGAATCTAAGTATCAGGAAGATTCGCGATGGTGATGGTGGTAGTGCAGGAGGCAAAGGGCCACAACTGACACACGCCACAGTTCAACGGGGAAGGCCGCGGCAGCCGCGGCCTGCACCCACGCGCCGCGCCCTGTCCCTTGACTTCTTTCATTGTCCTACCACATAACACTACTAGACTGCCAACACCGCGATCTGCTTCTGTTTCTACATCGATGTCGAATGCTCCTCTGAATGGCTCGAATGATGTTCCTGCTCCAGCTTCGGATCCCTCCACCTCAACTTTTGTTTCCACCTCCAATATTAACCTGAAAGCACAACCGACGCACAGGTCGAACTCTGACAGAAGAAGGAAAGCCTATTCCGCACCAAGGCCTGGATATCCTGTTGCTCCTGCAGATCTGGCAGCTCTAGAAAAGAAGAAAGAGAGGAACCAAGCGAAGAAGGCTAAGAGGGAGGAGAATAGGAAACGGAAGAAAGCAGCGAGGAAGGCCGCCAAGGTGGCGGCTAAGACGACTAAATCGTCAGCTATTAAGGATGGGATCGCTGCCGAGAAAGAGGGAGAAATGATGGTGGAGGAGTTGGGAGGAGAGATGAAGAGAATGGGCATTTAGGTAATAATAGGAAGGAGAGGGACAAACTTGAAGAATGAGGACGGGACGCCGTGCGGCTGGACATAGGGCCTTTGAGTTAATCCTTTAGCACTTATATAGTAGGTTGTATCATAGAGCTAGTAAGACGGTTGTAACAATTAGTCTTCTAACGGGAAGACCTCTTCATGATTTGGGCCACAACCCGACAATTGAGACACACGCCACGCCACAATCAACGGAAGACAGCCACGTGCTGCCCCGAACGAGATATTTCCTTCTCCCATTCCCGCCACCGATTTACCTTCCGACCACGCACTCCTTCCTCAGCTTGCACTCAGACTCAGAGCTAGTCTCTTTCCTCGAGCATATAGATTTGAGGCACAGGATGGCTCGCTCGACTCCGGTAACGCTCAACGCGTCCCCATCCAACTCAAAACCCACAACTCCCAAAACCTCACGTCCGCCCACTCCCAAACAAGCCGCCAACTTGAGCTCGAGCTCGAACTCGAATATAAAACCCTCACGACCTCCTACACCTAAAAACCCGAGACCACCAACACCTCAATCTGCTTCTGTTACTGCCTCGACGTCAAATGCTGCTCTGAATGGCTCGAACAGCGCTTCTGCTTCTGCTTTGAATTTCTCCGCTTCTACCTCTACCTCTGCTCCTACCTCTACTTCCAATATGAATGCACAACAGACCTCCAATTCATCTTCGAGCCGAAAGCGTAAGGCTTCGGGAAACTCTTCCACTTCATCCCCTCCTACACCCGGACCTGCTACTACTACTGCAGATACAGAGGCTCTGGATAAAGAGACAGAGAGGACGCGCGCGAAGAAGGCGAGGAGGGCAGAGCGGAAACAAGAGAGAGCGGAGGCGAAGAAGGTTGAGGCGGCTGCGAAGTTGGCAGAGGGAGAGGCTGAGATTAAACGATCAAGAGGTGAGAGGAAGAGACGGAGGAAGGAGAAGGAGGAGAGGAAGAGGAATGGGAAGGAGGGTGGGAGAGTAGAAGGGGAAGAGGAGGAAGGCGAGGTTGTGGAGATTGATAGAGATGGAAATGAGATCCAGGTTGTTAGTGCGCCACTTGGGAACGCGAACGGCGAGGGTTCGGGGAGGAATAAGGGGATGGCAAAGACACTGGAGGAGGCGCAGCTGGGAGATGATTTCATTCCATTAACATTTGGAAGCGAGGATGAGCAGGATGCGCAGGATGGGAAGAATAGGAAGGATGAGAAGGTGAACGAGGATCCTTCAAGGTCAAATGGCACACGGTACGATCAGAGCCTGTTGGGTATTGGGGATCTGAAGAAATATACGGAGCGGGATACAGAACGGGAACGGGGTAAAGATAGAGACAAGAATAAAGACAGAGGCAGAGGGCAGGGCAAGGAGAGAGATTGGGACGCGGGTAAAAAGGCGTCTTGGGATCGTGATCAGGATAGGGACACGGGTAAAAAGGCGTCTTGGGATCGCGATGACGACAGGGATAGGGATAGGGATAGAAACAGGAGGGCGAGGTTCGATCCAAACGATGGGTATATGACCAAGAAGGAGCGAATGGATGCTGCGAGCAGGAAGGCGCCTTGGCTTGCGGACGTGGATTGGGAAGGGTGCACAAATGTGGCCCAGCTGTACGTCCATCTATGTTTCATCTCCCTGTTTTTTGTTGCCTGTCTTACATTGAGATGCTGATACGAGTGGGTTGATATTGTAGGTTGCATAGAGAAGTTGATGCATTCGTGAGATATATTTCTCCAACCCCGGTGGAGGATGAGATCCGGTCGCTGGTCGTGCTGCAGATCCAACGATGCATATCGAGTAAATTCCCCGATGCAAAAGTCAGGTCGTTCGGTAGCTACGAGACCAAACTATATCTTCCTCTCGGGTTCGTCCTTTTACTTCCCTCCGTCGCGCAGCAGCGTCTTCTCATCCCAGATCTGACTCTATGTAACCGTGTGCCCTGTAGTGACATCGACCTAGTGATCATTTCGAAATCTATGGCCTACTCCGACCGTGTCACGGTCCTCCACGCCGTCGCAAACACCCTTCGGACAGCAGGTATAACGGACCGCGTGAGCGTGATCGCGAAGGCGAAAGTCCCCATCGTCAAGTTCGTAACGACCTTCGGCCGATTTGCGGTCGATATCTCAATCAATATGTCCAATGGTGTCGAGGCCATCAATATCGTGAACAACTTCCTCAACTCTGCCTCCCTCTCCGGTATCTCAAACCCTACAGCCACCACAACCACCACAACCTCAGGCCCCGACTCCAACGCCCCCACTAACTCGATTACCGCCGCGAGCAACCCAAGCTCGGCCCTCCGCGCCCTCGTCATGATCACCAAAGCCTTCCTCTCTCAACGGTCCATGAACGAAGTCTTCACAGGCGGACTTGGCTCCTACGCCATCATCTGCCTCTGCGTCTCCTTCCTCCAACTGCACCCCAAGATCCGGCGGGGCGAGATCGACCCGTCGAAGAACTTGGGCGTGTTGTGTATGGAGTTCTTCGAGCTTTATGGGATGTATTTTAATTATGAGGAGGTTGGGATCTCGGTTAGGGATGGGGGGACTTATTATTCGAAGAGGGAGAGGGGGTGGGCGGATTGGGGGAATAAGGCGGGGTTGTTGAGTATTGAGGATCCGGCGGACCCGAGTGAGTGTTCTTGATCTGTGTGGAAATTGCGACATGCTGACTGTTAGATGGTGGTGGCCCTTTTTTCCTCATTTGTTGTTGGATTTACTAGGTAACGATATATCGAAGGGATCATTCAATATCGGACGGGTGAGGCAGACGTTTGCGGGCGCACTGAGTATCATGACGGCGGCTGCGCATCAGCATGCTACCGTCCTTTCTGCACGAAGGTCGGGGCGGGCTGTCAACTTGAGGGGATACGAAGATCCAGCGGATATGAGTATCTTGTCGAGCGTGTTGGGCGTCACTCAGGAGGTATGTCTTTCTCCTCCCCACCCCTTTGTTTGCCTTCTGTCTCTCGTGTTTTCGTGTCATGTGGGTGCGTGACTGATGGCTGATGGCGTGGCACAGACGATCAACCGACGCAAGTTGGTGCAAGAGCTATATGAGAAGAGAACGCTGCATAGGCTTCTTAACGTCCAGCCACGAGCGGGCGTCGTCCTACATGATCTCTCGGACGAACCGGAATCCAGCAGGACACCTCTGGCGTCGTCTTCACAGACCGTCGAGCCTGCACCGAAGGACAAAGGCGATACGCACGGGAAGAAAAGAAAACGAGAAGACGAGCCGGGCCCTACAAGGAGGCAGAGTGTGGCAAAAAAGCAAGAAGTGATGGTGGTGGAGGAGGAGGAGGATGAGATGGAGGAGAAGGGTGATGCAGAGGACGAGGAGGAAGAGGAGAGTAGGTATGGGATTCCGCCGAAGAAGAGGAGAAGGACGGCCATTAGTCAGGACGTGCACGATGTGTTCACGTCTGACGAGGACGGTTCAGACGACGAGGACGAAGACGAGAGCTCGGAAGACGAGGCGATGTTGGTTGTGCACACGGGAGAGGACGAGCGCCGTGGGGAAGCTGAGAGCGACAGTGGAAGCACGAGCGATAGTCTGGCTGATGAAGAGATGCAGTATGAAAAGAAAACGGCTGAGGCTGGGAAGGGCCCGGTGAAGATCAACAGGAAGAGAGCATATTGGGCATCGAAGGGGGTTGCTGAGGCAGGGAAGGATAGTCCATGATTTGATGGCCTACTCTTTTCTTTTTTTAATCTCTTTCCCCTTGGGTCAGTCTGTGCCTGTATGGAATCTTTGCTTTGGCGATCTAGTTCATGATATGAACAAAACTGATGAAAGTTGCGTGTTCATCATCGTCCTGAAGCTTGAAGGGGGCGGAAAAGATGAACGTAGTCGAGGCCGGATATGGTGATCCCGTCATGTAATTCGCCACGTGCGGGCACGCGAAACGAGATAGCTTCCGCGTCGAGTTGGCCGTCGTCGACGTCGCTCGCTCATCCCCTTCACCAGGCCCCCCAGCCACCACCGAACTTATCTCCCACACCACCACCACTTTCTTCGTCGTCGCACACGACTAGCTGCACATTGACTTCCACGGCGCTCTTCGCGACAGTCTCACCCTCGTTTTTGAACACCCTACGCTCTCTATTGTTTTCGATTTTCTTGGTCGGCACGAGACGCAGCCAAGTCGCGCCCGAGTCGCGGTTACTTTTGTTAGGAAGGACGTCATTACCGTCGAAGTTTGCCCGCACCATTTGTTTTAGAGGGAGGGTATAAGACAACGAGACGCTGGTCGCTCTTTTTCTGTTTCGTCAACCTTAATTTTGAAGTAGGCTCTCAATGTGCGTTCCCTCTCCTGTTTCGTTTTCTATCCTTGGAGTATACGGGGCAGGGATAGCCTGAGGTCATGGGAGACGCGGTCAGTTTCCCTGGACCACGAACGAGGATCATGAGCGTGTGAGCTCCGTGTACTCTGTGGAGGCTGAGCTTATTACTCTGTCTGGTCAGTCACACACGAAGTGAGGCATGAGACAGTTGGCGAATCCTCTGCTGCCCTCCGACCAAAGTCAATGATCTTCACTACTCGCTGGGTGGAGTACGACTCGCGACGAGTATTCGTACCCATTTTACGTGGCATGTCGAGACTGCGGGCTTTGTACTCCATAAGACCGACGTAGCCGGGGATGAACGACCAATTCATTACTTCCCGTGCCAAGACCTACATTCCACTCACCATATCATATTCCAATTCATTAAAAATCATTGGAAGCGTTTCTAACACTTTCTCTACCACAGGTCTACTTCTCGGGGCCAACCACAGGTTGCCCTCAAAGACCGCATAGCAGCTCTCCAACAACGCAAAGATGGAACCTCAACCTCCACCTCCGCATCCTCCTCCACCATCGCCCCTCTGAAGCCCCAACTAACTGGCCCCGCCGGCTCTGGTCCTCCACGAAATAACCTCCGCGATAAGATCGCTAAATTCGAGGAGAAGGGCGGTACACCCATTCCGCGTGGTTCGTTCGGCATCGGCGCGCCTCCACCTGAAGAAGGCGGGAGAGCGACGAGAAATAGGGAGTTGTATGGGAATAGGGTGTCTGCGCTAGGGAAAGGCCATCTTGGCTTCGTACCGCAAAATCTAGCCACGCAGAACAGGGCCGTTACCGCTCCTACCTCGAATTCCGAAGAGGGTGCGGGTGCGGGTGCGGGTGGAAGACCACAGGCCCGGAAACGATACTCCTCGAGTCTTTCACTAGCTGGAATACCGGACGGAGCTGTTACTAGTCACAGCACCGGTAATATTCCGGAACTGGGAAGCGGGTTGGGACTAGGGTCGGGAGGGGACGATCTCGCGCCTCTGACGCCGGATTATACGGGGGCTTCGACAAAGTCTGCGCCGGCGTGGAGAAGCAATAATAGGAGGAGCGTGATTGATATCATAGGGCAGTATGATGTGATGGATTTCATGACGCAGATCCCGCCGACGCCAACGAGGGGGAGGACGATGTCGATGTCGGACGGAGGATTCTCTTCGCCAGACGGGCCTCGTTCTCCTATCAGTGCTAGTGGAGGGATGGATAATTTGGTCATTGGGCAGGATTTGCCGTTGCATACCCTTATGGAAGACACGCCAACTTCGGCTGGGAGGGGTGTAGCGGAAGAGTTGGAGAAAGCGATAGCGATGGGATCTGAAACTGGGAACTTTGACCCGTCGCCGGTGGTCGTTACGTCGCCCGAAGGCGAAGATGGCTATGCGCAGGAGTCCGTCGTCAAATCGTCTCCTTCGCAGACTTCGTCACTCCCGACACCTCCACCGGATGAAAACTCTGTTTCATTCCCTTCCAATGCATCACCTGAGGTCGTACAGCCCGTTTCACCTCTGTCGCCACCACCACCGTCATCCCCATCGAAATCTTCGTCGCCGTCATTGTCGTCTTCGCCTGAGCCCGTGAAGGACGAACGGTCTGGCTCGAGCTCGACGCTTCGGCTGTCGTCGCCCACTGCCGCTGCCGCATCTCCTGACGAGATCAATCAGAAGTCGACAGACGGGATCGACCTTCCCACGGAGGGCGTGAAGCCTTCAGGACAGGATCTGTCCGTCCAGTCCACAACCTCTCAACCCGAACTATCATCCACACCCGCTAGCGTTTCCACTCTCGCAACGCCCGACATGGCTATTCCACCTCCCGCTCGCGATTCTCAAGACGACGAATCTGAGGCTCAGTTCATCACCATTTCTTCTTCCTCGTCGGTTGCTCAATCACAAGGTCAATTACCGGACACGCCTACCACGGCGACTGCAGCTACATTCAGGCTCCGCTCTGCTCCAACTGCGGCTGCATCTGTCTCAGAGCCCGAAAGATCGAAGACGACGGCTACTCGTACCATCATCCCGCCTCCTCGCACTTCTTCTATGTCGTCGAGCTCCTCCTCTGCCGGCGTCGATTCCCAGTACAACTTCCATTCTCGGGAGACCTCGACTTCGACGTCTTCCTCGGACGCAATCACATCCCCATCGACACCCATAGCGAAGTCTCGTTCGGCCAAGCAAGTTATGGAGGACATGCCGTTCACGCCAACTACAGGCCCCAAGAGTTTCTCCGCCGTCGTTCATCGTAAGACTACGGAGCCCTCTACGACGACGACCACTGCCGCCGCAGCTAAGTCAAGCAGTGCTCCCAACCGCACTAAGAGCACGTCCGACAACGGTCACGCCATCCGCTCCAAACGCAACTTCAAGCATCTCAACAACACCACCGCCGCCACCACGAACGCTAATACCGTTCCCACCGTCGTCGAACCCCCGGCCACGCCGAACGCGAGCGAGCTGCAGGCGTTGTTGAGGGAGTCGGCCATCCTGGAGCAAAGGTTGATGCAAGGCGACTTTTTCGAGCCCGACTTTGGTGGCAGCGACGATTTCGCGTCCGGGCTGGTTTATGGCGGTAGTGGGACGAGCAAGTCCGCGATTGAGCTCTCGAGGTTCAGCTCCGATAGCCAAGCACCCAGGCGTGGACGTGGAGATTCCAACGGGACGCTTGGACAGAAACAAAGGCTCTCCAGCACGCCCGCGCTCTCGTTGCAATACAGTAACGGTGGTGCGAGCGACGAGAGCGCCGTTCCGCCTACTCCTCCGCCCAAGGGCGGGGCGACTCGGAGGTTCCAGAGCTTGAGGAGCGCGCTGAAGACCGGTACATATCCGAGGAATAGCGTCGCGAGCATGAGCGAGGATATGTCTTCGGAGGATTCGATCGTCGTGGCCACGCCGCCTTCGCCGACTTTTGAGTTGGGCATGGGTGGTGGGCCGTCGAGTTTTACGTTCTCGAGGGACCGGTCGCAGAGTCAGAGTCAGGGGTCGATTTCCAGTCATAGTCATGGGAGACCGGCGACAGGTAGTAGTACGAAATCGATCAGGAGCGTGAAGAGTGGGAAGAGTACGAATGGGTTGAGTTTGGGGATGGCTTCGCTCGGTGGGAGTTTCAAGTCGGGTCCTAGGAAAGGAGTGCAGAGGGCAGCGACGTTTGCGGACAGGTTGTTGGGTAAGGGCGGGAGAGGGAAGCGTGGTCAGGATAATGGTATGCGCCCCCATCTTCTTCTTGTCATCTTATCATTCTGATGCTGACCGTCCCTGGTTTCCTGTAGCAGAACAGACCTCTGCCAATACTCTCGAAGTGTCACATGGCACTCCTGTTCGCCACTCCGCCGCCGTTGCCAACGACCGCAACTATTCGCATAGCCCAGGGTCTATCAAGACCTCGGGTGCCACCGCCTCTCTTGCACCTTCTTCACCATCTCGCTCTATGTCGATGATGTCCCTCTCCGCCTCTTCAGCCGCCTCCTCGCCCAACAATACCGCTTCCTTCGAATTCGACCGGGACATCTTCAACGAATTCCCATCTGTGCCGCAGGAGTTACCCACGAGACCCTCTTTGTCTTACGAGGTCCCTGCCTCTGCTCCCGCAACTGGTGTTTTCAGGTCAACCACAATGCCTACAGGGAGGGGTGCTCACCACAAGGCTTCCACGGATCTGGGGTATGTGGACGAGGAGGTGTCCGGAAGGACTAGTCAGTCGACGTCGGTGCCGTGGTTGAAGCTATCGCAGCCGGACAAGGGGCCCACGGATCTCTTGTGAGGTCTGCCTTAAAGTAGAATTGCTGAATCTTGGTTTTCTTTCGTGTTTCATCAGCTTTGTTCTTGTATCTGCAGACTAATGCTGTCAAGCTAGTCATCGTTCTGAATCTTTCCCGTCTACCGTGCGCTCTTTCATTTTCATCTCATGACTACTCGATTTTGTTCCTCTTTTACCGGCTTTTTTCTGGTTGGTCTCACTCACGTCTTGATGCTTGATCTTTGTTTTGTTCCTCTCTATCTTCTGATACGCTACAGTTGGCGTGTTGGCCTCTCTTACAACCTCACCCATCCCTCTCCTTACCAATTTTCCCGTTGCTCGTCTTGCTCTCTCTCTAACTCTACCCCTAGCTATATCTATCCTCACTCCTAACCGATATACCTCCCTTCCTCCCTCTTCCAGACAGACTTACATTTACAACCAAGTACTCATTCAGCTACCTACCTATCGGGGATAACGTACAGTATACTTGCTGTCTTGCACTACTGAATACTGACATGGCGTCGTTGATTCGCATCGCACTCACTACTTACAGTAACATATCTATTGGATCGGACACGATAAACATCTTTCTGATTGCTTCTCCGTGAATCAGTCGTCAGGCCCGGCCTTCTCAATCCCCCAGAAGAAAAGAACAAGAAAGAGACCTTCAAAAACAAACACCCAGTGTATTTCCCTCGTTGCTCCCCACAGAGCTCGCCACCGCGCCCATGATCCACCGGTTCAGCAACACGAGGTGCAGCATATTCGCGTCCGCCGCAAATATCCTCCCATTTTCCAACATCCCCAATGGCACGCCCGAGAGGAACGTCAACGCATCGAGGACCGGCCAGAACCTCGTTATCTTGCACCTCATGAAAAACACGGCCAGACCGGACATCACGCACGAAACTGGTAACGTCGAATAGATCATCCATCTCGTCGGCATCTCGCTACCATCGTTCCAGGTTTGTTCGGAGGTCTGCTGTAGGACGATCGTCGTGAGGATGAGCAAAGAGGTGCCGACGGCGAGTGCGGCGGAGGTGTAGACCACCCAGTCTGGCGTGGCCGTGAAGGAACTGAAGTCGAGCGCGGTGCGGGTTTGGGACTGGAATATCGCACCGAAGACGGCTGCGACGAGTCCGAAGGCGTTGAGGAGCACACCAGGACGGAGGGTGCCCTGACGTGGGGTGGATCGGTTGAAGGTGGCTATGACCATGAGTTCTTTGGATGGCGAACCTGGGAGGTACATTTTCAAGCCTGGCTCTTCAGTATCTGCGGTCTTGCCGTTGAAGACGCTATGTAGGTCGGTGAGACGGCCGACGTAGAGAGAGTTGGCGAGTGCGACGCTGGTCCATACGCCGGCTGAGGTACCGACGGAGAGGAAGTAGCAGATGATGACCTGCCCGACCAGGCCAGCGATGAGGAAGGGGTACGAGGCTCGTCTGTTCGACCCGCCACTAAATACAAGGTCGAAGAATTCGGGTTTGTTCGCGTATGGTTCAATGGCTTGCAGTACTGCCTCTATACGATTCAGGTACCCTTCGTCCGCCGACACGTTTCTCATCCCCCGTCGTCCTGGTAAGTTCTGGATTGTGAGTCGCCCATGATCGAGGAGAGCGCCACCAAGGAATGAAATCCAGAGCGTTTGCCCGACGCTTATGGTGGCAAGTTCGCCTGTGATGGGCCATTCCGGCGTACCGGTAGAGCGTCTGATGTATTGCACGACCCGGTAGTATGCGCCAGCGAGCTCACGTAGTGACGCGGAGGCTTTGGATGCCTCGGGCGAGTACGAATGAAAGTCGATGGAGCAAGCCGGAGCTTCCATGTCGACGTTGTCAAGAGAAAGGGTCCATGGGTCCAGCTCTTCATCTCCATGATGTTGAGCGAGCGCACGAATGGGGCTCTGTGAGTGCGGTCGTCGAACCATGTGAGCGGCTACAACATATAACGCCACTTCCTCGGTGTCCACGTCAACGATGGAGCTCGCGGGCATAGATTTCGTTGAGAACACGACGATATTGTGGGACATGATTCGGACCTCCCAATTACGAAAGACGTGGTAGTCAGCGGCGGCGAAGAGGAGGAAGTCCCTAGCGGAGGGAGACTGATGAGTTACAGGTTTGATCGATGGGGAGAGGGGGACGATGGGCGCAGGGGTGACAAGTCCAATTGAGGTCACTCTCCAGAGGGTATCGTCAATTGGGTCTTCTGACGGGCCGTGTACGACGGGATGAACAACGGCCAGCGTTTTTCGAAGTGCTTCAGCACGAGCCAAATCGGACACTTCCTCAGCACGGATCCAGAAATTGGATTTGCCATACGCAGTGCGTATGCCTGGGACGAAGTGACAGGCTTTGGAGACCCAGTTTACGCGTTGCATGGTCGGAATGGATATTTTTGGAAGACCTGACCAGAGGAACCATCCTATCGATGGATCCATCTCCCATAGCCGCTCTGGAACCGTGCCCAGAGCAGCATAAAGCACGCTCGCGAGGAGCAGGACACCAGATGGCCAAGAGACGATGTCGTTCACAGGTGCTTGTGCTTGAACGGGTCGGAGTACGATCGCGATAACCAGGGTCAATGTTACGGTCATTGAGATGCGCGTCGCCATCCTTGGCTTGCCCCATGTCTGTATCATAGGGGAAAGATGCAAGGTAAGTACAGAGAAACGCAGGAAATGAGGAAGAACGTACCAACTGAAAAGTGGAAGGCATAGCGATTCCTGACCCCAAGCACGCTCTTGCACTTGATAGAGCAGAAGGTCAAGGGTTGGAAATGCGAGAGCAGTGACTGTAGAAGAGAAAGAAGCAGTATCAAAGCGCCCACAGCCTCCTAGCATGGAGCATGTTGTACTTTCCACACAGCAACTTCTTTATGGATATTTGTTGGCAGTGACCGTCAGTGGTCAGGTGTTTGATGGCTTGATGTTGCCCGGGACTCCCTGCGAGTCTGAGGCGATGAAGAGGGGGTTCCATGGCCCAGAAACATCGATATAGATAAGAAGGGTGTGCGAACCAACGGTGGATTTACAATGCACGAGGACATTTGGTAAGTAATACTTTCGGCGTCTATTCGTCAGGGCGCCACACTCGCTTTAAAGGACCACCACCTCACACATCATACATGTAGACGTTGGAAAAATAGATATGGCCATATGATACAAACCAACAAGAAAAAGACTTGTCGTTTCTGCAGAGCGTGAGCAATTCAGGAAGCCGAGCAAAGCATTTCGAGCTCTAACGGCGCCACAACGACAGCATGCTGTGGCACTGTGGCCCATGGGATGCAGGCGAACACCTACGGGATGTTAGCGGCAATGAGGAGCACAAGTCCTCCATGTAATGTTCTCATGGCGAGCTAAAAAGGCCCACCAAACTGCCCAACTTGAGCGAGCCATCCGCAGTGTCCATGAGAAGGTCCATGTCGCCGCTCCCCGAGATACTCTTGACGGCCGACTTCGTGCTCATAAACCCTTACGCTACGTTCACGCTAACCACCTGCTGCTCATTCCTGCCGCGGAATGGCTCCTGTTATAGTGGATCATAAGTATTCCTCCGCGAGCGTGGCCAACCGGCCTCCAAGATTTAGGTTCGAGCACTGGCGCTGGCGGAGGAGTTTTGTGGCGGGCGACCATCGAAACTGAAGGACTAGGCAAGACGATTCCGCAGACGTCGCCAAACAGCCACCAAGATGGACAAAAAGCGCAGAGCTCTATCCCAAGCGCACCAGACATAGGTCATTGTGTACTTATCGAGCTTCTCGAGCTTTTCGAAAAGGTTGATATTTTTTTCGGTGGACGTTCTATAACATGGATGGGAAGACATGTCAGTAAAGGTGGAGCAGGGAAGTTACACAACTGCATTGACATAACAATAGACTGGAATTAGTACGAATTAAATCGACAGGGCCCTACGCCTTACTCTGCTGATATGATAGTCTCCACACAACTCTCATGCCTCGGGATTGTGTAGTTCACCCGTCTACACCTACACGCTTGTCAACGCGAACACGTATGCATCCGTATCATAGACATGTTCTGCTCGTCCGTGTCCTCCATTTGTACATATGACACTACGACCATTTTCGCCAGTTCAAGGCCGAAGGCGGGGAGGATTCGGATGTCGGAGGCTGAGTGCATGCAGACGCTACATGTCTGTATGGATTGAGGACATCAAAGATACAATTTCCATATTGCATGGATCGAGCCAAACAAGACAGATAGAGATAAAAACATCTGTCAGCCGGACTGTGACGAGAGAGGAGCAGGAGAAGGGAGGACGCACCCTGTCGAGCCACAGTGCCAGCATCTTTTGGGTTCTGGACAATCACTCTTGACGTGCTAAGTATATGAAAAAGATCAGTCAACACATAACTTAGGTGACCTCCTGTCCACCACACGAAAACAAAGATTCCAACAAAAAGACACTCACCCCCTTCTGCCCGCAATTAAAACACACTTCCGGCACCTCAGCCACCTCCTTCCCTTCCCCTGCCCCTTCCCCTTGCCCTTCTACTTCGCCCCCAGCAGTAGCGGCAACGACCTCAGCAGCAGTCGGACAGAACTTCGCGACGTGGCCCCTCTGATTACACAAGAAACACTTGACGCGTTTCGGGCGGAATACTTTCTCTCTCCGTGTTCCTCGTCCCTTCGAGTCGGAGTCGGTAGCATTGAGAGATGATGTTACGGTGCCTGTAACTGGGTTCGCGCTTGAGCTTGGATCGAAGGGAGGGGTGCTAGTGCTGGTGCTGGTGGCACTTGGGTATATTTCGTTCGAGGGTGCGGTTGCGTGTGTGGATACGAGCCTGGTGCCAGTGAGGAAGAAAGACGAGGACCATGAAGCGGATGCGGGGACGGTTTGGCGGGTTGGGAGGAGAATAAATCGGGATACTGCGTTGCGAAGCATTTCGGGAGGAAGTGTTAATTATGTGGTCTCTTTTGTAGAAAGCTTAAGGCTTTAACGACCAGATGCTGAGAAGACTGGGTGTAAAAGCCAGAAATCGAACAGCAGACGCACGAGACGGAAGCGCGTCGAGCCATCTCCTTGGCTCTTTCGTGAGCCGATAGACTGGCTCCCGGATTGACACACTTTCCTTGTCCTCTCCGTTTTGGCCTTTCAAACGGGCGTACCAACACTCACGACTGTTCACTACTACAACGGCGAACCTTTATCGTCAGTTGACTACTCACACGAGATTCCTGCCAGAGTAAAAGTGGAGCGAGCAAAGAAGACTTTGATCATATTGTTGAGTCGCGACACTGACACTGGCACAGGCAATGACAAGAAAAGGAGAGCAGGCAAAAAACAGAGAAAGGATGCAAGCGGGCGGGTTACTGTATGAGAATCGTACAACGGAACGGCAGCAGCGATATGTATGTATATGTGCGACGACGACAATCATTTTGGGGGGAACGACACCAACATCAACACCAACACCACGACCACGACCACGACACCATCTTCAACACACACCCGCGAGAGTTGGTATAGGAGGTTTAAGCACCCTCGGTGGCGGCGGCAGCGCCGGCGCCGGGGCAGTCACGAGAGATGTGTCTGTGTAAAGGTAAGGTTAGATCCAAAGCTACGACGGGGGGCGGTGGTGGACGATATGGACTTACCCCTCGGAACCGCAGGTGTAGCAAGCCCTCCTCTGGGGCTGCGGGCAGTCACGGCTGATGTGGCCCTACAAAAAAGAGAGAAAACCCGTCGCATCAGCATCGTTATCAAGTCGCACCCACCCCAGCACACAACACAAAGGTGTTCAAGAAAAAAACACTCACGACACCCGAGCAGTTGTAGCACTTGCTCCCCTGCACACAATCCCTGCTCAAATGTCCCACACCACCACACGTGTAACAGGTCCTCTGCTGTCCACCACCGAACCCAGCACCTCCGCCGTACCCACCGCGGAATCCCCCGCCAGCACCACCAAACCCTCCGGGAGCCTCGGGGCACGCACGGGCGATGTGGCCGACTTTGCCACAGCGGTAGCACTCAGCGCCGGAGGAAGCACCACCGGCGGAGGCACCGAAACCACCAGCACTGCCGCCGTAGCCGCCGGAGGCAGCACCAGCGTTTTCGGGGCAGTCGCGGGACTAGGTATGCAGAGGAAGGATGAAGAAAGGACGGAGGTTAGAGGGGGACGAAGACGGAGGAGGGAAGGAGGATGGACGTACGATGTGACCCTCCTGGCCACACTTGTAGCACGACTTTGCCTTTTGCTCCATCGTGCAGTCACGGGAGACGTGGCCCTCAAGACCACCTAGAATGTCGATGCAAACGAGACATCCAAGAAACACGTCAGAATAAACGAGTTGAGCGGAGAGCAAACCGAGGCGACGCACAGTTGTAGCTGTTGGATGAATCACGAAAGTATTAGAAATGAGCGATTGCCTGGGGCGGCCGAAGCCACATATCGACGGGGACTGACCAAGTAGGGGTACCAGCCTTGGGGCAGTTAGCTGCCTGGTGACCGACTGTGGTGTGATGCGGTGCGATTTTGCATGCACGACATGGTCAATAGCGCCACACATAATTTTACGTTGTATGATCGGCGACAACGATTACGTTCATTGGCGGTTGGCGACCATGACGGGTAGAACGAGGTGAACGAAAACAGCGCAGAACAACGACGACGCACCAACCCCACCCCCCAATCCACGCACGCGGAAGTATTGGGATAAAGGTGAATATATTTTGCAATTGTTTCGTGCACCGACGCACCCGACCCCGCACGAACGAACGACGACCGACGACGACGTACATCGCATCCCCGAGGAGGTATCGACGTATTGAACGCATGTAAAAGAAAAAGAAAGCAACGCGGCCCCGTCAGCACCGCACCACGCACAGAGAAGAAAGGGGTTATCGAGGGATAAATCGAGATAAAACACAGGCGTGACGATGTGGACGTGAAAGGGGTAGGGAATTTGGAGGATGGGGAGATAGATAAGCTCGTGCAGCGTAAGGCTGGTGAAGCGAATTGAAAAAAAAATGTAACGAGTACGATAAGTAGAAGCCAGTGATGACAGGCCATCACAGGCGCCCATGCCCTCGCCCTAACCACGCAACCGCCCTTCAGCACCTATGAGCACCGATAGCCGCGGGGCTTAGCAGTAAGGACCAAAGTCACCACCTATCGAAGGCCGACATCGAGGTGGGATCGACTGTCGGCCAGGCGCAGACAGTGTGGTTTTGCAAGTGGGTAAGGGAAAGGTGTAGAGGAACTGGCTGGAGGCGAACCAACCACAGGCAGTGGCAAAAGCGGGAAGATGGAGTGGAAAAACGACGACGACAGACAACACGGAGATTATTACGCACAGCCACCACAGTTGAAGCATCCACGAGCGCCGGCCATTGTAGATTGAGAGTTTTGAAGTCTTGAAAAACGAGGAAGAAAAGGGAGTTTGGAGTCAGAGAGGGGAGGAGATGATGGTGGTAAGAAGGAAAGAGAGGATGTGGTGATCACAAGGATGGAGATCCCGCTTTTATAAGGCGCGCAGAGCAGCAGACTCGGAGCTGATATCACCGCCACCCTCGATGAGAATCTAGGAATCAGACGTCGACGGCGAGGTCTGCCTGCAGGCGATCCACGCGACCATCTCGTGCTGATGCCGGGCACATTTAGAATAATTCACTCACAAAAGGGGACTGAAAGACGGACTTCTTGTCGATGAGGGAAACGTCGAGGACGGGATGGGTGATGGTGAGGTCGAGGATGGGAGAGAAGAAAAAAAAAGGACGTGCCGATGACTGATAAGTGCGCCACGTGCAGGCCCCATTCCGGCCATGTGTGCGGCTTTTGGACCCAATCTGCCCTCATTTGGGACAGATGGCCGTCGTGGCCGAGGGACGGGTGGCGGGGAAGTCGAAAAAGAATTTATGTGGCGTCCACAACGAATCACGATATATCCATTCAACCTAGCGTTCACCAGCCATTCATATATTCGACCACGATGTTGCCTCACCCGTAAGCTCAGAGACACACGAGTCGGATTGCATAAGAAGACGGCGGTGAGGTGACGAGATGATTATTGGCGGCATCCATATTAGCAGGGTGATAGACGCTAGTAAAGCTTATACGGATGTTCGTGTCTAAAGCGGTAACCAGCCTTGCGAGGAAGATTGGGTAAGGAAATGTGAAGGAAGGAAATCACAGAGGGGCCCACCCGCAGAAATATATATACGTTTTGTGTGACTGAAGCGGTCTTCGGGAGTACCTAGGCAGTCATTCAAAGGACCTCTCTTACACCCCTTCTCATTGTGGAGGTACATACCGCACAGTCACCCGAGGCAAAAGATGTCGGAATAGGACAGTTGTTGTTGTACCACGGAATCATGCCCTCCGACTCAAAAGTACTCACTCAGACAGATTTCTTCACTGATATCGTTAGACGCTTGCGTGGGCACTCCAGAGTCAAAACTTGAGGGTAGATCTGTCGAGAAAGTGTGCCGCCCATAGAGGAGGAAGGATTGTCGAATTTTATGTCGCGATCTAGGTATTAACCTCCCAGTCTACGCTCCCATCCACCAGCTCAACTACTCTCAAACTGCGGCCGACTTCTTAGGGGCCTCGTCCTCTACAGGGTTCAACACGACCTAGAATGAAACACAGTCTCCAAAGTCAGTAAACACGTCTAGTATGAAAGGGATGAAGACGTACCTGCTCGCCACCCTTCCCATCCTCCCAGTGTTGGTAACGAAGAGCGGTCAAGCCACGCTTCTCGGCGACGACGCGCTCTGACTCATTGAGGGAGTTGCGCACAGCGCGAGCGGAGATCTGGGAGTATTTGTTGAAGCTTTTTTTCGTATTTCATTTGATTGCATGCACGAAGATGTATTCCAGTAGTTTTGTGGTGGTTGTGCAGAGATATGTTGAAATTAGTGGATGGACCGGCGAGCGAGGAAAGTTCGAAGGGAGAAGTTGAGAGGATGTTAGGGGATGGAAAACGTCAGTATTCCATTTCACTTTCCTTATTTATTCGGAAACACAAAGAAACCAGACATACGTGAAAAATTGACGCCAAGTAGCAGCAGACATGGTGAATACAGTGAAGGTATCGTTGCCTTTGACTTGGACAGCGAGAACAGCGTAGGGATGAAGCCGGGACGAGGTCCGCCGGTGTTCGGCAAAGGCCGACCGGCCGAGGCTGGCGTCCCCGGGGAGGTCCGCGCGACGTCACCGGGTGAGTCGTCGGTGGCGCACGCTGCAACACCTTGCAACACGGCCTGTTCGTTTCCATCACTGCAACAAGGCTTCTCACTTGCTTCTCACTCTCTAACTATTACCTCGTTTGACTCGAAATTCTGCTGTATAAACTACAACACATCCTCTAGATTGCTGTCGAAGATAACTTGACGATAGAGTATAAGCATCCTCGAGACCATCTAGACATGTCTGGCATAACTTGGCACTACGTTCTCAAGTTCATCATCACAGGTGCGTTGCTCTCTCATTCTCATCTCCTCTCAGCTCACTGACCTTTCCAATCTGCACCACTTCCAAACGTTCACAGGCGATGCAGCAGTTGGCAAATCGTCTCTACTTGTTCGTCTCACAGATCAACGTTTCCTGGCCAATCCAGACCCCACAGTACGTCCCTCCGCTTCTACATATCTCTCCATTTCCACCACAGCTATTCCAGGCATCATAAACGAACTGACGGAAGATTGGTTGCCTCTTGTGTGGACATGGCGTATACAGTTAGGTGTCGAATTTGGGTCTAAGCTTATTACGATACCAGAAGAGAATAAGGTCGTGAAACTGCAATGTGCGTCGTGAGCATATCCCTCTTTCCCGGTCTTCATGGCAGGAAGTGTCTGATTCTGATCGAATCTTTAAATCATTTGCGTATCCCGGACATCTGCGTTTAACCTCTCCCACAAATATCTACAACCTACCCTCTCGATGCATAACTACTCATGACGGACGAACCACGACCGCTCACCGTCTACAGGCTGGGACACAGCAGGGACCGAATCCTTCCGTTCAATAACACGCTCATACTACCGGGGAGCTGCAGGCTGCTTACTCGTTTACGACATCACATCACGGCAAAGTAAGTTCTCAGTTGACTTTCTCCTTCCCCTCCTTCTTCATTATCCTGTTCACCTCTTACGCATGATCGGATATGTTGACACTTACGCTCCCTGTGTTGTGCTATGCTGTAGGCTTCCTGAATGCACGAACGTGGCTCGAAGACGTCCGGAAACATGCAGATCCACATCTTACCTGTATCCTCGTCGGGAACAAATCTGATCTCTGTCCACCATCTTCATCCTCGTCGCCGTCCCAATCCTCATCATCCCCGCAAACACAAACGTCATCACAACCCTCCTCAACAACAACACCGACACCCACGACAGCTCCATCAAGATCAATAACCCCAACATCTTCGAGGCGACAAGTTAGCGTAGAGGAGGCCCAGCTCTGGGCGCAAGAAGAGGGCCTTTTGTTCGTCGAGGCGAGCGCGAAGAACGGGGAGAATGTGGAGAAGGCGTTCGAGGAGGCTTGTAGAGATATTTTGAGCAAGATTAGGAGGGGGGTGTTCGATGATGAGCGGGTACGTATTATTCCTCGCCTATCACCTCACCATCTCCCATATCCTCTGCTCTACTTCATTGATCTCATTGAACCTCGACTTGGTGTCATGGAACATGGAGACTGACGTGTGAATTTTTGCTGTGCGCAGAGTCCGGGTGTGAAGTTGTCGAAACCGAACGCGAGTGCCTCTGGAGGTGTCGCGTTAGACGGCCAGGCCAAAGGCTCGTGCTGTGGCACATAGTCTCCCGTTCCTATCTCCTATCTCCCATCTTCTTCACCCTTTCCCTCTATCCATATGGTGTTATACTGCTATTTTACTGGTTTGGTGGAGTTTCTTTTTAGTTGGGGGCTGTAAGTTATTTTAATTTCTCCTGGGAACACTCGGAGACCATCGTTGTCAACCATTCTTATTATTCGTCTTCGTCTACGCTTTTCTCTTTCTTTGAAGTATAGTTCATCGGTGGTGTTGCTTTGTTACGTGCTAACATGTACATGTGTGTTGGTGCTGTGTTGTAAGTGCGTACGATAATTAATAACGTGGAAGGCCGTGTTTACTGTATGTAATAAGGCTGTTGATGGGTGTCAATGGGTTTTGTCGATTTAGACCAGTGCGATTTTACATGTATTGATTCGAGGGGGGAGGGGTACAGAAGTACACAAGCTCAATAGTCTCTTTGCGGCGCGTTGGGTCGGTAAAGCGGTGAATAATCGACGCTGCCGAACGTTGACTCAAGGTGACCATTTGTTGAGTGCGGGATTGACTCGAATATTGGAGTTTTCGGTCCCGGAACCGTCTCTGGTGGTTGACGAGTCCTGGCACCAGTGTGGGCAATTATCAGTCGTTTTATTAGCAACCAGCTGGAAAGTCCATGAAAGGGTCTCAAAATTGGACATGAAGAAGTGGAGGATTCAAAGTCTACTGCTGTGGTCTACGTCTGTGCGTGGTTGAACGGAAGAACTTGAAAGAAGGAACGGAGCTTGGAACAGGAACGGAACGGACGGAGTTTGTATCTTCTCGGCAATCCCCGACAACAACGCGGATTGAAAAATTGCGGGTCGTTGGCTAGGTCAGACAGCTTTGCCTACTTACCCACCCGCTCACCGTCAGTCGGTCCACCCAGCTCGCTACCAGCAACAACCACACTTGTCCAAGCCCAGTCGACAATAACAGTCGACTCTTGGATATCGTACAAAACTCAAAAGAACCAATCATGTCTGCGTCAGTATACCTTCCTCCGCTTTACGCGCTCTTTTGTCCCATCTTTTCCGTGACCCTGACCTTGTGGGATTTTTCGTGAATTTAGTGAAGAAACCCTCCAGGATGTGCCAGAAGGCGAGATCGAGTCCAACTGGGACCAGATCGTCGACAAGTGAGTCTCTTGCTCGTTGTGCGAACTGGGATCAGGCGCGCTGATCAGTCGAACCCGCCAGCTTCGATAACATGGACCTGAAGCCTGACCTTCTCCGTGGTGTTTACGCCTACGGGTGAGTCCTTTTATTGATCGTTTTCACGGTCTTTCGTTCTCATCCATTATCCGAAAGTTTCGAGCGCCCCTCTGCCATCCAGCAGCGCGCCATCGTCCCCGTCGTGAAAGGTCACGATGTCATCGCCCAAGCCCAGTCCGGTACCGGCAAGACCGCCACCTTCTCCATTTCCATCCTTCAAAAGCTCGACCCGAACATCAAGGGCACTCAGGCGCTCATTCTCGCCCCCACCCGTGAGCTCGCCCAGCAGATCCAAAAAGTCGTCGTCGCCCTCGGTGACTACATGAACGTCGAATGCCACGCCTGCGTTGGTGGTACCAACGTCCGTGAGGACATGGCTAAGCTCCAGGAGGGCGTCCAGGTCGTCGTCGGCACGCCCGGCCGTGTCTTCGACATGATCAACCGTCGCGCTCTCAGGACCGACACCATCAAGATCTTCTGTCTCGATGAGGCCGATGAGATGTTGTCTCGCGGTTTCAAGGACCAGATCTACGAGGTCTTCCAGCTTTTGCCGCAGGACACTCAGGTCGTGCTTCTCTCTGCCACCATGCCCGCCGACGTATTGGAGGTCACGAAGAAGTTCATGCGTGAACCCGTCAGGATCTTGGTCAAGAGGGACGAGTTGACCCTTGAAGGTATCAAGCAGTTCTACATCGCCGTCGAGAAGGAGGAGTGGAAGTTGGACACGCTCTGCGATCTGTACGAGACCGTCACCATCACCCAGGCCGTCATCTTCTGCAACACCAGGCGGAAGGTCGACTGGCTCACCGAGAAGATGCACTCGAGAGAGTTCACCGTCTCTGCCATGGTGCGTTCACTTCCTTTCATGTTCCCCCACCTTATGTAAATTCGTGTGGCGATATGCTGACTAATGTTCTTATTTCTCCCTTTTTCTTGCGTCAACCAGCACGGCGACATGGAGCAGAAGCAGCGCGAGGTCCTCATGAAGGAGTTCCGCTCCGGATCTTCTCGTGTCCTCATCACCACCGATCTCCTCGCCCGTGGTATCGATGTCCAGCAAGTCTCGCTGGTCATCAACTACGACTTGCCCACCAACCGTGAGAACTACATTCACCGTATCGGTCGTGGTGGTCGTTTCGGTCGTAAGGGTGTTGCCATCAACTTTGTCACCACCGAGGACGTTAGGATGCTGAGGGATATCGAACGTGAGTGTCCTCGTCTTCTTCTTGGCCCATGGTGCCGTCGCTGATCAGATTTATTGCTATGCAGAATTTTATAACACCCAAATCGATGAAATGCCCCTTAACGTCGCCGACCTCATCTAGATATATCGCCACCGCCACGCTCACATACGCCACACACACTGGTTTCAAGTACTTCGTCGTTCTCGCCTCATCTGTACCACTCGTCTTCCTTCAAATCTGGTTACATCGTCTCCCATCATCCTGTACCCACTGCCCTGCCTTCCCTGCCGCCACCCAGTCGCTGAAATAGCCTTCTACACAAATATCAGCCACTGTCGATCCGATCATCCATCTATCCATCTCCTCCTCCATACCCGTGCAGCACGCCCAAAAACTTGATCGTACCGTGTAGGGCGTCGTCGTCATCGGTCCGGATATATCGTCCCCCTTTTCCTCGCCTGGTCTTTTTCTTTCTTTTCCGTTCAAGTCCGCTATTTCTCTTCTGTTTCCTTATGCGTTCCCTCGCTACGCTACGACCTCTCTCTCTCTGCCTCTCTCTCTGTCTCGCTGCTATGTGTCTGTGTTTGTGTGTTTGTGTGTGTGATACGATGATGACGACGTTGATTTCGTTGGCTGCTAGTAATAGTGAAGGACTTCGAGTCGACGGTAGTGGGCTAATACGAGCTCCGGTCTCGTCACGGTTATGTGCATATGCGTATGAGTCGAGTAGATTACGATCAACTATGACAATTCTTTTCTTCGCCATCCTTTCGTTAACAAGTTGAGTGGGTATCTGTACTCAGTCGTAGGATGATTGTGGCTAGGGTGCGTCTTTCGGTGGCAAGTTCGTGAGGAACCAGGAGGCCGCCTTGAATCCGAACTTTTGTGGCGCGCCACTATAGCTCTGTGGAAGAAAGCCACGTGATAGCAAACATTGACTCGAACTCGGACTCGGACTTGGAGTCATCATATTTCCTAACTTTTCCCCACTCACGATAGAATCGACGGACCTTGAGTAGACCGCCTCAATGGAGACCTCTGAACCCGGCTCAGCGCAACCTTCAGCGATGTCAGTAGTTTTTTTTCATCAGCTCCCGGTCTTGACGCTGATCACGACATGCCATGGATAGTGATGTGTTTTGGAAGAATGTGGAGATTGAGAGGCTCATGTCCTGCACAGATGTTGCGGTCAGACAGGGAATCACTAGCGCTGACGTTGTTCACGCTCGCCGATACATCAGCGAAGAGTTCGAGGCGGTTCAAAGATATCTCTCGGTCATCGACAACCCCTCACACAGCCGCACGAAAGGTACTCCGATGTATCCAGTCCCCATGCAGACTATTAACCTACGAAGGTGAGAGCACAAACTAAAGGATCCGGCACCGCCATTTCTAACCTATAATCTAGCGATGAATTCTGGTCCCACATCACAATGTCGCGGACTCGTTCCCTAGATCCTAGCATCCATCTCGACCCCGTTGGTGAAGATTCACGAATTGCTGAAGTACGCTCAGCTGATTTGAATGACGAGGTCGAAGCCGTTGTGCACTACGCATGCGCTGCCTTGTCCCACTGGAATCGATTGGCATCCGTATCTCGACTACCTGCAGAGATCCTTACCATTGTCTTCCGCCACCTGACTCCTACTATCGTATGGGGTCCGCTTCATTCATCTGTTAATCGACGAGTTCACGCCGCTAGAGCGCGCTATTGGTCCGAAATGCAGTGTCTGATCGATGTCACCCATGTTTGTCGAATCTGGAGGGATGTTGCGCTCAACGACCCAGCACTTTGGTCGAATATCTGGATAGAAGATGCGGAATGGAGTGCAGAGATGTTACGTCGCACTCGAAACGGTCCTTTAACGATCGTACAAACCGACTCGGAGTACATCGATTCTCTTTGGCCGTTTTTGTCACTTCCCCATCGCACCCGTCGCTTATGTCTTCATCACATCGATTCGGACGATCAGGATGACCTCGAAACGATTTTACAGGAATACCTCCGACAGCCAGCACCATCCCTTGAAGATCTGCAGATTCAGCTTCCCTACCACTCTTGTCCTATTCCGTACGACTTGTTCTCACAGGTCGCTCCTCGCTTGAACTCGTTGTGCATCGACGGTACACCCGATTGCGATGCATTCTTTCGCTCTCCTATTATTCGCGGCCTCACGACCTTAGAGCTGGGTCGATCATGGACCAAGATGGAGCACTCCGCCATTCTCTCGGACGTAGTTTCTGTGTTGATGAACAACCCCGACCTCGAGACGCTCGTTCTGCACGGATTCTTCAGCGCTACAGCTGACGCAAGGCTCTGGAGACCAATAACCTCAGAGGATGCCATCCATCTACCAGCACTGTCTTTCCTCGACTTGGACGGTGACGTGGTTGCATGTACCGACCTCGTACGTCGGTTATATGTTGCCAGGGTACGCATGTTATTTTACCGCCTATCCTACCCTTCGGGACTGGATCGTTCCACCGATTGGATGTCATCCACAGCTATTCCTTTACTTCTCCACCCATTACAGTCAGCACTGGCCACTCCCATACAGACAGTCGAAGTAATCTGTATAATTGGGCTATCTTGGTCGGTCCATCTGCTTGACAGGCACCTTCAAAGCTTGGATGAGCACCCAGAGAAAAGGGACAGCAATACGATCCTGGATCTAGAGATTCAGAGTGAGTTGCCTTGGTCTAGGCATACAACTGCCACGGCCATGAGCGCTCTCACCCCGTGGCACCTAGACGATGTTCGAGACCTTGTCGTAAATACGAACGATGTCCTGGGACCCACATGGGATTTATGGGCGAACTTGGTTCGACGTTTGCCGTCACTCGAAAGACTGCTCATAGACTGCGGCGTGTACGATCTGACCGATGTCGAAATGATCGTCGAACCACTTTTACGACTTGTCGGCCCTCCAGAACATACGACAATCTCTTCAGATAGTGCAGCCCATGCAGACGTTGCCGAAACTCAGTGCCCCCGCCTCCACACGATATGCATACGAAGTTGTCTGTTCGACGGGGATATCCCTTCGTCTTTACTCGACTCTCTTCGTTCTCTGTGTTCACAACGAGATGGCGCTTTACGAGAGCTTCATCTCATATACAGCGATATAGACGATTCTCAGAAGGCTAGCCTTTCCGAAGTAGTGAAAGTGGTGGTCTGGGAGCGCGATGCGGATGGCACGGCGAGAGCTCCGTCGGAGAGTTGATACTGCTGACCGGTTTTTGTGGTATCATAATGTAGCGACGAATGGTGGGGAACTTGAATGACAGCGTAGGAGTACTTCATGGTTGGCGGCGTGGTTGATGTACGATACGTACTTCTTCGTCTGATGAGGATGCTGGAGAGCTGGACTGAAAGGGCTAACTCTTTGTATAACCCGTCAACGTCGGCTGACTTCTAGTCATATCAAGCAACTGTTTGATTCCAGAGCTTGAGCCACAGTGTTTCACAACGACGGGCAATTGGCAACATTGATTTTACAACACTGGGAACATTCAATGATTTGGTGTACGTAGCTGTCAGTACCACACAAAATCCAATCCAATCACAGAAATAAGCACTACCAGCTCATTCGTCTCTTGGAGAAGAACGTGTATATATACATGAGCCGGACCACGCCCGAGTCGAACAGGCTCTTGTCCACGGCTCTGAAATATGGGGGGTAGTGCTCTTCCCGAGACAGGTTGTGAGAGTCACATCCGTGTCTCCACGAAAATTGGACATTATCTCCGGATGATTCATAGTCAGAGAATCTGCGATAGTACAAAGATAAGCTACCGGGGATACTATACATTATCGGGAGAGAGACACTACTCACGCGATCGCATTGGGGCAGACCTTACGGTATAATCCAGTACTGGGACCCAGACCCTCGTTGCTCACGCATCCGCCACTTTGCAGCGCACCGTTCTCGCAATCCGCGGCGGAAGTGCAACATGGACTGTAGCAAGAGATGTGGTTTGGGCCCTGGGGACCTGTTACATGAGGCTTCAAGCAGCATAGACGGTCAGGCTGAAGAGGCATGTTTGAAAGTAGCTGTAGAATGAAGAGGACCTGTGGGCAAGCAGACTGGGTCAACTCTAAAGGTCTGAGGCGAAGTGTATATATACGTTTCTTGAGAGTGAGGGATAAGAAGTAAATGTGTGTTCAAGCCTAACCCCCCCGGCACAATGACTGGTCAAAAGTGCAAGAAAGGTTTCCAAACAATTGAACCACGCTTGGTAGATGTCGGAGAAAAATATTCCAAGCACAGTTGAGTGACGCTCCGATACCTGGGGAAACAACATCATGCGCGTGATCACATAGAATCTGTGTTTAAGCAGTGGTAGCAGGAAGTCGAAACTCCCGCAACTAAAGAAGAGAACCCCGTCAAGCATTGAAGCTCTTTTATGGATAAAATCGGTGGTATAGAAGTTTATGTCGCGGCTTCCATAGTTTACAGCAGTCGGGGGCCACTAAATTTGTGCCATTCTTCTCGGCGGAACAGAAGAGGCGCATAGTACGATGCGTAGCAGAGGGGCAACAGCAGTTTCAGCTTCATTAACACGAGAATGTACAGTACCAGGAATAAGGCGGGGTGTAACGACAGATTTCCAGTATGCCTCAGGTATACTGTTCGAATGAACCAAACCGGGGCACATAGTCGGATGGAGGCGAGCTCGAGAGTAAGGAGAACTCAGCCGATTGGACATCCGAGAGACAAGCTGGCGTTTCAAGAATAGTACGGTTGTTAGCTGTTGGATGCGGCTAGAATTTACAAGCCCCTGCACAGATTCACCAACGACCAGAAAGACGATGGACGTTTCCATTGACGATGCTTTACTCGAGCGACGAGCAGGAGGGCCTCTTGAGCCAGATCATCGGGTCATTGGAGTACAGAAAGATAAGATAAGATAAGATGACTGACACGGAAGAAGTTGGCCAATCAGAACAAGGCACGACTCGGTTCTGTTGAACTTGAACTTGCCCTCGACGCGAACGTCTGAACGAATGCCTCTCCCCCCCTCTCTCGTGATTTCATGGACCGCTTTTATGTAATGATCTGTACTGAGGCTGGCATTTCGCTCGACCCGCTTTGGTTAATTTTCATGGTCTCAAATCGCTAGGAACACTAGCTCTCCGCAGACTGACTACTCGAACTCTTCCAGTTGACTCCACATCAGGCGCGTATTCCCTCCGAGTTATCCTTGTCTTTGGATCTATTTTGTGTCCTATTACTATGGTTCAAAATCTCAAGCGCAGATTCTCCGTTTACTAGTGACTCTCATACTTCCGTCTTGGACAGCTACCGATTCAGACTGTCCGTGCGACGTTCCATGTGAACAATCCTAAGGGTTGTGGACAGGCCTCAGCAAGCCCATTCTAAGCATCACCCGAGAGCACATGGAATCTATACTCCCCGACGAACAGAACACTATGTACTTTCGGGCTCACAGGTTTGTGCAACCTACGCATGTCATGACCATCCGATTCTCGAGTCTTATACATACCCCGAAACCTGGACCACTTGGGGAAACCTTTGGGTGTGCACTGAGAGCTGTCTATAGCTGGCGATTGCTCGCGGCACTCAGTGCGAGCTGGCCTTGCGCATGATGGGAAAAATATGAGGTGGCGAAACGAACCGCCGAAGTTATTCGTCGTATTTCTCCGAGCTCGCCCCGGATGGCCTTGGCTGCTCTATTAGACGACATCAAGATGTTTTCGGCTGATCTCTCTCTATTGACGCACTCATAGTTCTTTCTGCTTGAGTTGCTGCTCTATCTGATGCTAATCTGGCTGACCATCTGCTTCACAGATCTTCTCCACAAGGCCCACTATCTCAGCACATTGAGCTCCGGATCTTCTTGCGCTCGTATGCCTATACCTTCACATCGATTTTCGCAGCATGTTGAAGATACAAGTGAGTCCCAGCAGATGATGGATCTCCAGATGTGACCAACGTAGACTTAAACCAACACGAACGAGCCCGGGTGACGGTCTTTGGCTCGAGAGTCACGATGTTGTGTCTCGCGCGGCCTGTTCGTCGGACGGTAGAGTGATCCTTGAACAAGACCTGTCTTTCAGTCTCAGTTTGTCACACCGTGGAGCCTATCCTGTGATAAAGAGTGGGCCACAACGTGGGGAGTGCTGGCGCCAGAGGACCAGAAACACTCGTTCTAAGACGATTAACTAGGCTCTGAGTGCGCGTTTTTCATTTTTTCGGACTATGTCCTCCTTATTGTGGTCGTTTTCTTCTCATTGAACACGCTTGTCACTGTCTTCAGCTCCACTACTCCGAAGATACCCGGCACACCCCTTTCTGGCATCTCTTTCTGGATACGAATATCCTCTCCGAGATGCCATCCTCTGCCTCGAGTGTCCTCGTTCCCGCCCCGTTATACGAGCCTTTCCTGCATGTCCTGCTACTCGCTATGTGGCGCAGCATGCGATAACTGGTTGTCTTAATCACTAACGAGGTTGCGCCCAGATATACACCAACTATCCCCGTACGATGATCTTTCTACACACGATGGGAACGGCGGAAGTCCTCGAGTTCGACCTCTCCGATGAACGTGACGAGCTGAAAGCCTCAACTCTTTCTTCCTTTACGAGCCTTCTCGTGGAAGTCCTTTCATAAAGGCCCTCTCCTTCTGGCATGCAGTAGGCACCCGTTTTGATCGCTAACAACACCACTTCCATAAATGCTAGACTTATCTCCGCTGAGCGGTCTTTCTACACATAAATGCTCCAACGGTCAAGTGTGTATGTATCAGGACGTATGCGACTAGTCGGTCACTGAGGTAGTTTTAGTCCCGATTGGTCTCCTCAAGTACAAAATGCGTACGCCCCACACTTTGAACCATCCCTTTGACATGCTGAAAGGACGGCATTCCTCCGAGAGCTGCGTATGGCCGTTGACATCATGGTGCTGCTTATGTTCGGGCTACTCCATACCCCACACCATGAGCAGACAATAGCCTTATACCGTTTATCTTCTTCGTCTGTCGTATACATGCACCTAATACGAGAGCGTGTACGAGATTACCGTCAAGCAGCCTGCACTGTCGCCTCGCGTTTTATCAGCTGAGAATTAGGTGCAAGTCGATGTCCAACCCTACGCCCATGCCACCCTCCTTGCCTTTCACTGGGTGTTCGATCTCCGCAGGCTATGCAGCCAACATCCTCGGAACGGTACCGCATTTGTAGGGTGCAATTTTGACTCATGGTCCCACAAGCCTGTCCCGCTCTTTCCTTGTACCAGTGATCTTCCATGGCCACGGACTTCTCCCGCGACATTTCCGACTTCGTGCCCTCCACCGCATCCGGCCAGTGCCAACCGATGCGTCTCTGCACCGCCCATTACCAAACGCGATCATCCTTGCGACCCTCGAGTTATACGTTTTTGGAAAATCCCGCTCAATACTCAAGATCACGCTCCGGCTGCCTATGCCGGAACATAAGGAAGAAGACATCGTGTTTTGCCTTGAGGTCTTTATCGCCTCGCTGCTTCTTTTGCTTTGCTCAAAGTCAGGGCTCTTACTTTGACCGCAAAGCGGATGACTTACTAATCGGGAAAGGAGAAGGAGGCCACTGCGTCCATACCTAGCCTCGTGGCGGAACGAGGCGGGATGTGGTAATGCAGCCCTGGAAGTTGCGAAGACTTGCGATACGGTTGGTAGTTAGGTGATGTCACATGTCTATGTTGACCTTCTTGCCTCGTCTGTAACCCGCGTTTTTCAGCATTCACGACATCTGTCGACGTCCTCCGGTGGATTTCTTCGGGATGCTATGCAGTCCTTATTCTTCACGTTGTGAGGACGCATCATGGCAAAGAACCATACTCGAGCATTCTTGAAGTGATCCACCATGACCATCTTATGTTTTGCCAGCTTGAAGTCATCACTTCTCCATGCGGGCTGATCGATGTTTTTTTTCTTCCTGTCCTCTCAACGCCGTAGCGCGGGTCAGGAAGAACCGGATTGCATGATATTGAGAAGGCACCTAATGATGCGTGGAATTAAATGTCCCTGTGGGACCTGGAGAGACGACGAGAACGGTGGATCTGCAGCCAATTCAATGCGTACCCGGTGTACAATGCTTGGTTGCCGAAATCGTATGTTCAACCACACTTCATCTCCTGATCTTCTCATGCTACCACGCTGAGGTCGTCACCTCGGTCTGTGATATCACGCACGTCTTCAGTACCTGGACGGTCTCGTACATTTCATCGCGTATTCCCTTTTCCATATGTCCAGAGCGCGGATCTCTCGTCACAATCTCGCCGTCCATCGAGTGGCACAGACACGCCAGGTCCTCGAGTTAGGCCTCCGCGGACGAGACCCTGTTTCCTGGATCAGAATTTGTGTGCGTGCCAAACGCACGGCCGATTGCATTCGAGCTTGTACCGATTCACAGGGTTATCGATGTCGTCGCTCATCAATACCACCTTGACCATAGGCAAATCAACATGGCATCGGATCCACGAGGTTCATACTCAAAGATTTGACAATGGAACACTACAATAGGATCGGATTGGACGAGTGGCGCGCAAACACAGTTTGCAGAGAATAAGTGGCTCAATTACCTGTACGCAGGTCGTGGCAGCATGAGTTCTTCCTCGCCCTATACACTATGATCGATAATCTGACGAGTGTCCTCTTTACTTCAATCTGCAGATTCGCAGTAGTAAGCAGCGCCACAGTAGCAAACTTGTGCATGTCTTCCTCGCCACCCTCGAGTTTGCGATCTGCATTATGCTCGCACTCCTCCTGGTGACCGGCGTTACTGCTACGGAGGTCCAGGCGTTCAAACGCCTGTCCTGATGTTCATATAGAATGAATAATTAATGACTGGACTGCTCCATCCTTGCTTTCTATGTGGCGCTGAACAGCAGCGTAACAGAACATGAGATGGCATTGCGGTAATGCAGGCTCTCACGAGTGGCGGTGGCTCGAGAGTTCCTATGTCTGAAATGAATCAAAGCAATCGCGGGAACGATCGTATGGAAGGTTTGGCCCATATACCTCGACAGAGCTACATGGGTATGTGTGTCGGCATGCAACCTAACCTATGAGCCACTCGAATTGACTGATCCTGCGAGCTGATACCACAGCAGACAGGAATGCACGAGTGAGCCACTGGATGATATCATCCCGCCATCCGGATCTACACACACTGCAGATCAGTGAGGATGTCGCCCGTAATCATACTGCCATCTCGAGGGAACGGAAATGAAAGAAGTAGACACGATCATTTAAACGCTCTTCGGACTCCCTTTGTTTATGACAACATCTCTCAGTATCCAGCCGCTATCTTACATCTATGCGATGCACGCTCCGCCGGCCTGCGATGTGCATCACGTATCAAAGCAGCTTTGAAGCACGATCATCTATAAAAGTATATGAAGTCGATGACGTCCCTTTCAAAGCGCAGGCAGATGAATCTACGTGTGTACTGACCGGATAGATGAGGTGTGAGATGCAACTCTAGATAACGAGTGGCCAGGGAACGTTCCTGTGAAGGCGTGTTTCTAGAGAACAATAGATGCGCGCCACTTCCACCAAAGACACAGGCAGCTGCTCTATTCTGTCCGTACAGATCTTGAACACCGGACCTACCTCGCGAAGAGCAGACGGAGACACGTAAGGTTCTGCACGGGTCCAACCGCGGGTGCCAGAGACGAACCCGTACCCGTACCCGCCAAACACCGCACCCGCACGGGTACGGGTACGGGTCACCCGCGGTGTGGCACGGGTTTGTCTCTTGCCACCGCGGTTGCTCAACCGCGGTTATTTTGTACGGTGTTGAGGTCTGTTGACTGGTATGAAGGCATTCTAAGCGTGCTTTATATGTACCAGACGGAGGTGTTAGAGCCCCCGGGCCCACAAATGATAATTGTCACTCAATGGGGCGAGTCGAAACAATTACAGCCGTTGTTCTTGCTGACCTATTTTGGCGACCGAAACGGTGCGGTATGGCACATCTTCACAAACGAGTCTTTGACGACCTGGAATTAGAGCGCAAGCTCAGACTGAACCATCAAGAGCATCCGACTTGGCTCACCAAGCCATGAAAGTGCTCCTTCGAGCACCTCTGATCTCCGAGACTCAAACCCGTCGCAAGAACCGCGGGTCTCGCGGTATTTCACGGTTCAAAAAACCTCAGACCCGTACCCGTTGTGGAGGAGCACACGGGCGTACTCGTGTACTCCCCCATATGAGAAGGAAACGGAGTTAGAGTCGCGACTTGGGAACGTACGAACGCTCGTTCCGTCGGACTTTCAATTCCCGGTTGACCCCGTTCTGCACCACTACTGGTTTTTATTCGCTTTTCTCTTCGTTTTTCCTTGGACTACTGAGCTGTCCCGTTTGAGCACTTCTAGAGAATCTCAGGCATCGCCTCCAGCGCTCGGAGCAATTGTTTTCAAGTAGTAGCGATCACGGTACGCTAAATCGACAAGCGCTAGTGGACGAAGGGCCGGAGCCATCCGCCCGGGACTAGGAACGGAACGCGCGGCCTCGGACTCCGCCACACTTCACCTCTCCCTCTACCTTGTCCGATTTATTGCTCTCACTTCCTC
>NW_006763133.1:776807-785294 GCF_000264905.1 Stereum hirsutum FP-91666 SS1
CCCGACGGCGGCATGAAGCACGCGCGGCTGATCGGGAAGCACCATTCTCTTGTCACTTATACCGGTGTCCTGCCACCTCTCGAATGCAGGTCCCCCCTCACCCCGTGAACTCGAACGTCTCTGTCTGCGTGTCTGTCCGTCAACCGTCTGTCTCCCCCACTCGTCAACTCTATCGTCTGCCTCTCGCTCTCATCGTCCTCCACTCTCTTTATTCTGACTCCACTCGCCTCGCCTCAATACCCTCATTTTCTCCATTTTCTTCTGCTTGCTTCCCTCGTCTCGTTTCTCCACCACGTTCCGGCTTATCCTCGGAGAACTCGAACTCTCTCAAAACCCTACAAGTGTCCGCATTTATTAATCCGGTGCGTACATTGCTACTCTAATTTTCCTCCCTTTTCCACTCGCTTGATCGGCCTCTCTTCTACCTCTGTAGACCGAGCGACCACGTCCCGATCCCCTCCTCCTCCAATCAGTTTCGTACCTCCACAGTGGTGACCACCGCAGGGGGATTGGTATTCCGACTCAACGTCTACAATAACCTTTCAAGCTGAGTATCTTCTTCCATTTTTCTCATTTTAATCCGAGTCTCTCTCTCTTGCAAGTACTATGGGTTCGCATGGTACTGGAACGAATCCGGTGCCTGTCTCAGCACCGGTAGTTACGCCGCCGGTTGTGACATTCTCTCGTGGCTTGCCCATCCCTGGTACTCGTGACGCTCCGTTGTTTAACGGACGGTATATCAATGATTTCTTGACTACGCTGCATAAGCATGCAGAGGCCGCTGGTCTGCAAGAAGACAAGCTGCCTTCGCTTATTTATCAGTACTGCACGGACGAGGTCAAAGCAGTCATCCGTTATTCAAAGGAGCTTGAGGATACGAGCACTTGGGCTGTGGCCAAGAAGCACCTCCTCGATCTCTATGGCTCTCTAGACGAACCTTCTCTCGTCTCTATCGACACTGTTCTTTCTTTCTGTCGTCAGGCAGGTCTTGGTGCACGCTTCAATTCGCGTCAGGACTTGGCGAGTTATCATCGGCAGTTTCATGCGATGTCAGCTCCCTTGATCAAGAAGAATCTCTGGACAACAACGGAGGCGAACTTACATTTCTTCAAAGGCTTGCCTAGCGAGCATCGCACGTACATTTACCAGAACGTTGATGCTAAGTTCCGCACTCGTACGAATCCTCCGACGATTGATACCTGTGTTCAGTTAGTGTCTGTGCTATTTGACCCGGATCAGATCAATGCTTTGGAGCCTGAGCCGTTGACAGGACATGACTTGTTGACTGATGAACCGTTGCAGAAGACTGTTCGTTTTGAGCAGACACCTCCGCCTCAGCCTGTCAGGGTTGAGACGGCTGTGCCTCCTCAAACAACAGCACAGGCTTCTGCGAACATAGACGATTTGACTCATCGTTTCCGAGAGCTTTCGCTTCAAATGGCACAGTTACTAGCCATGCAGGCTGCTGCGATACCGGTCGGTGCAGGGAAGCCTAACCAGCAACCCTCGAATCAGCCGCCACAGTCGGATTTTCATAGGCGGTGCTTCATGTGCGGACAGGCAGGAATGCACCCGGAGAGACTTCGTAACTGTCCGGAGACTACCAAGCTCGTGAACGAGGGCTTTATCAAGTTTGACTTTGATTCAAATCGGTTTGTATTGTCAAGTGGTGTCGAGCTTCCGCAGGCACCTAGAGGTATTGCTGGCGGTTTGGCTGCATACATCAGGTCTGCATTTATGTCACTCGGAAAGGGTACGACAACGGGGACAGCGAAAGGCAAGGAGGTCGAACGTGATCCTCCGCCTCATCAGTCCGGCTCGTTCGGTAGTTCAGCTGCTGGTTTGATTGTCGACGGTCAATCTGTGTTTGAGGGCGATGTTTTTGCTGTTTCATCTTTTAGTGATCCGTCTCATGAAGTATACTCAGTCTCATCAGCAGATCTCGAAGCCTTTCCAGCGACACGCTCACAGACCTCACGCGATGCGGCACGCGATCAAGCAGCTCCGTACTCACGCCCACCAGCTAAGTCTTCGAATAATCCGTCTCCTACTGCTCAGCGTACTGCCAAAACGACACAGGATCAGGCAAATTCAACCATTCGTCCTCCTCTCGCTACATCTCTCAGGCCAGCAACTTCAACTCCTCGTCCGAATATCCCTCCTAGCGCGCCTCAACCTCCACCAGTCAATACACAGGTACCCGCGCGAAAGACGAACCCCGCTCCACCTCCTGCTGCACAAGATATCAACATGAAGGACACACCGGCGAAGAAAGGACCACAGTTTCACTTTACCACTGACATACAGGATCGATACTCACCGGATGATATCGAGAAGAAGGTTTGGAATCAGTCGATTATGCTGTCAATCGGCGAACTAGTCAGTGTAGCACCGGTATTGCAGAAGAGGATTTCGACGGCCACTCAGACGCGTCGTCAATACTTGAATAATGCAGGTGAGTACGAACTTTATACCGCTGAAGCTGAACGTCTGTTGGCAGAGGAATATTCGTCTTCGTGCGTCGAGCCCGGAGATCAATTCTGTGTGACTGATCCTGAAGAGTTAAGTTCGTTCCTTGTTACCTACTCGAATGCGGTGACTCTTCGTCCCACTAGATTCTTCGCAATGACGACCGGTCAGTTTGAAGCACGTCTCGGTAACCTGCCTTCTGTTCGTTTCATGGTCGATACCGGGTCAGAGCTCAACTTGATGCCGGAACGTTTGGTCAATGAGGCTGGTCTCCCTGTAGACTTCGAGGGTTCGCGTTGGGCTTTGAAGGGAGTGAATGGCGGTCCAGTTCGTCTACTCGGTTGTTGCATGGATGTCCCTATCGTCATTGGTACGCACAATTTTGACCATCACTTCTTTGTCAAGTCAGAGGATACTGGCACTCGTTATGATGTTATTCTAGGGCAGCCTTGGATTCAATGGTACGCTACCCAGATAAATTACAATCGTGCTGGGAAGATGTGGATGAATATTTGGAAGGATGGTGATCGTGAGTCTCAACCTACTCTGCAGATTACACTAACTCGGCCAGACAACGATCGGAACTCGGAGAAACTGGTCATGTCCGCCACTACTCCAGGTCGCCAAGGTCCTAAGTCTCCAGGTACGCCTATTTATCTCAGCCCGAGCAATACTGGTGTTTCAGAGTCCGTTTCTGGTTCGGTGGTAAGGCCGTCAATGCCGCGCATCGAGGAAGTATTTGAGGAGGCGGATTTTCCGAACGGCGTTGGGCCAACGGCTCAGCGCTGAGTCGACGTCCTTCTAATACTCATATACCCACTCTTGGACGCTCGTTACATGCATTACTTGGCGACCCAGAGTTTTCTGATTTTGACTCCCTCTTTTTTGCGTCTCCACCCGAGCTCTACGATCCTTTCCTTCGCCGTTTCAGTTATTCTCTACCGCTATCTCGACCTTTAACGTCTCCTTGGACTATCCGTGCATTTTCAGCGAAACTCCCCCCCTCTCGTATCTATTCCGCTTCTGCTGGTAAAAAGTATAAACCCGTTGATCGAAAACATCGTCCAGTTCCTACTTATATGCCCAATCCTTCCGCTCAACAGTTTCTTCCCATTCCTATACCCGATATTGATCCCCTCCCTACTCGACCACCACCGCTCTCAGACTTTGTCCCTACTTCTCGTCTTACTACTGACCGTTTGAAGGACTTGATTTCCACTATACCCGACGACTTTCTTTCTTCTGAAGAGGTTCTTTTGCTGGCTTACGTTGTTATTCGCAGACAGGACGCTTTCGCATGGGATTTCTCGGAGAAAGGTATATTCAAGCGCGACTATTTTCCTGACTATGAGATTCCTGTTATAGAGCATGTCCCTTGGCAGAAGCCGCCGATCCGAATACCCAAGGCTTTGGAGCAAGCAGTCCGCGACGAAATACGAAAGCAGGAAGCAGGTGGACGCTTCGAACCGACAACAGCAAGTTATCGATCTGCACTCTTCGCTGTGATGAAGAAGAGTGGTGCGGTGCGTCTTGTACTTGATCTTCAGCCTCTCAATTCCGTTTCTATTCGTGACTCGGCACTGCCGCCTCGCACCGATGATTTTGCGGAGGAATTTGTGGGTTATGCGATTTATGGCATCGCAGATTTGTTTTCCGGGTTTGATGCACGCATGCTTGCCTTAATTTCGCGTCCTCTCACTGCATTTCACTCGATTGAAGGCCCAAAACAGCAGTGTACGCTGCCTATGGGCTTTACTAATTCAGTTCAGGAGTTTCAACGATGCGTTCAGCATACTCTTCAGCCAGATATTCCTCACCACGCCAACAACTTCCTCGATGACATCGGAATTAAGGGACCCAAGTCGCGGTACAACGACGAACCAATCCCAGAGAACCCGAATATTCGTAAGTTCGTTTACGAGTATGCTACTATCTTAGACAGGGTACTGCTTCGTTTGATTTCTGCAGGGATTACAGCGTCTGGTCTTAAGACAACGCTTGCCGCTCCGTCTCTCAAGATCGTTGGGACAATTGTTTCTTACGACGGTTGGCATCTTGAGCACGGTATCGTAGCCAAGATTCAGAAGTGGCCTGAGCCACGGAACGTCTCCGAGGTCAGAGGTTTTCTCGGAACTGCTGGTTGTGGTCGCAAGTGGATAAGGAATTTCTCTCTCATCGCTAAGCCTCTCACTTCTCTCCTCCGCTCGACTGACGACCGGGATTTTATCTTCGACGAGTCTGCTCGATCGGCTATGCAGAAAATTAAGGACCTCGTCACTTCTGCACCAGTTCTTATAGCTATCGACTACGACATGGCCAAGAAGATCGACCAGTTTCCGCGTTCGACTGATCATGGCTTAGTCGTTGTTGCAGTGGACTCGTCCATCTATGGCAGCGGCTGGGTTGTGTATCAGTATATTCAGATCGACAAGAAGCCCTCAATATTCGGTTCATGCACTTACAATGAAACAGAGTCAAGATACTCGCAACCGAAGGCCGAGTTGTATGGTGTGTTCAGAGCAGTGAAAGACTTGCGACATCGGATTTGGGGTATTCGGTTCAGACTCGAATTTGACGCTAAGTTTCTCAAAGAAATGCTCTACTCTCCTGATCTTCCCAATGCACCTATGACCCGTTGGATCTCGTATCTACAGCTGTTCGACTTTGAGCTTCACCATGTCAAGGCGGAAAAACATGTTGCTTCGGACGGACTTTCCAGACGGCGACCTTCTCCTGATGATTCCGACGAAGAGGATGCCGAGGCGTTTCTAGATAAGTTCATTTCGTCCCTTTCTTCCGAATATTCTACTACACATGTCCGATCGTCTGTTCTAGCTCCTGCCCGAGCCGAATTGGATTTTTCTCGCTCCTTATATCTATCTGCCTCAGCTACCTCCCTTCTTTTATCCTCTGTCCTTAATATTCGCACCATGCATGCTCGTCTCTCTCGCCTACCATTCGTCGACTCTCTCGGCTCTTTCTCTTTCGCATCTGTCGATCCTCTCTCATATTCAGAACCACGCGTCCGCGGTGTTCAAGGCCTATACCCTATTTACTCTGAAGCCGATTTCTGGGATGCTGATCGCCGCGACTATTTCATCCATGCTGGTAATCTTCCTGATCCATACTCTTCGGAGCTAGGGAGTGTTGTCCAAATGGGAGTGGATTCGATAGCTCGTCCCATTAATTATTTTGTCGGTGCGTTCTTCAAATTTCTTCGTCTTTCCAATGTGGTCGATGGCGAGTATATTGGTAAGGAGTTTTTCCGCCGCAATGTTCCTGTTACTGTTGTGGACGAAGGGTGTCAGTTAGGTGGCGAATATTCCGCGTTACCTTTCACTTATTATGTTGATCGTTATCCGGGTACGCTCAGACCCAGAGTGACGGTGGATAGTACAGCTATTCCTTCGGGCGCGGAGACAGGTCAAACTTACGAGTCCGTCTTTTATGACCTGCCAACGCTTCCGTATGGAAATGCTTCATATTTTACTTCAGATTCTTCTAATCCGTTTTATATTTCTTGTGTTGGTCACCGTTTCGGATTGAAGGACGAGGACACGATCGAGATGTGGAATGAGATCATCCTGTATTTACGAAGCGAACAGCTTCCTTCTCGTCTTCGTGACTCAGACGAGAAGGAACGTGCTCGCTTCATGCGTCGTGCTAACCAGTTTTTCTTGCATGAGCAGATATTATTTCGCTATCCGAATCGAACTGGTACGCACCCTCCTCTTCTTGTTGTAGTGGATCCTAAGCGTCGTCTGGAACTCATGAGAGAAGCGCACGATCAGTCTGGTCATCGAGGGCGAAATGCCACCTACATTAAGCTCAAGGAGCGTTATTACTGGCCTAACATGTTCGACTCTGTGGCAATTTTCGTGCGCTCCTGTTATGAGTGCCAGGTGAACTCGAAACATCGTCCTATAATCGACTTTCATGTTGGTTGGCTCACCAAGCCGATGAAGCATTGGCATCTCGATACCATTCATATGTCAGATGGTGTCCTCAGCAATGGCACAGTAGTCAAATATATACTGTCCGCTGTTGAGGGACTCATGGACTGGCCAGAAGCGCGAGCTGCTCCTGCTAATACCTCCGAGCATTGGGCCCGTTTCATTTTCGAGGATATTATTTGCCGCTTTGGCTATGTTCCGATTTTTACTGTTGACAATGGCTCAGAGTTTAAGGGTGTTATGGAAGTTTTATTTGCACGTTACGGTATTCATGTTGTCTTTTCAACGAGCTACCATCCGGAAGGAAACGGGGTCTCTGAACGTTCGCACCAGCCGGTCCGAAACGGTGTCTTAAAGTGCGCAGGTTCAGAGAAGCGTAAATGGCCACAGTACCTGCACGCAGTTCTTCTTGCAATCAGGACCACTACCAGCCGTACTACAGGCTATAGTCCGTACTACATCCTCTATGGCACACAGCCGATTTTTGCGTATGAGTTTGAGGACACCACTTGGCAGAGTCTTGCCTGGCATACGGTGTATGACCGCGACGAGCTTCTTGCCTTGAGAGCGCTCCAGATTGCCAGACGAGATGAAGCTTTGTTGGAAATTACTCAGAAGGTTCGCGAGTCTCGGAAGCGGGCAATAGAGGATGCACAACGTAAGTACCCGAGTAGATTTGATCCTGATAGCTTGAAGGAGGGCGACTGGGTACTGTTACATCAGACTTGGCTTGACGAGGTCAAAGGCTCCAAAGAGGAGGAGCGTTGGTCTGGTCCGTTCATTGTTCACATGCGGACAGAGCACGGCGCTTTTATTCTGAGGGAACTCGACGGCACTATTGTTCGGGGCCCCATTCATGGTTCGCGTTTGAAGATATTTTACTTCCGCCCTGACAATCCCTTTCCTTCGCGACGAGGTTTGATTTTACCTTCGGATTCAGCAGTGGATGAGGCAGTCTATACTCGAGTTGTCACTTACGCTTACGCTTTCGGACGGCCTGGTTATTTCTTTTCTACGCCTATGGACGTTCCTTCATTTCCTTCACAGGCGGCAGAGTATTTTGATTTGCATTGGAGCGCGGAGGTTTGCAGTCAACCTGGTTGGCCCGGGTTTTCACACGAGAAAAGTACTGACAATGCGGTGGAGGAGTTGATGAGGCCGAAGTGGGAGAGAGACGAAGAGCAGAATTATGATCTAGGTCGATGCATTGATGGATCACCCATGGACCGTCACCGGACTGTTCGACTTCACCGCCAATCAGCATACCAATCACTCGCTCTTCGATTCCCTCACCTGCTCCAGTACCTGTCTACAAGCGATGTTCCGAACCTGAAGCCCAGTAGCTCAAGCGAATATTCAATTTATGTCGAACATTGAGTATTCCATTGTAGTCTTTCTCCCCACCATTGATTTTTCGATATTCATTCACACTCCGCATGCATATCCTACTTTCCTTCTCATTTCCATTGCTATCCTAAATGACGAGGTCGCCATTTTAACTCCCCCCCTCTGTGGAGGAGCACACGGGCGTACTCGTGTACTCCCCCATATGAGAAGGAAACGGAGTTAGAGTCGCGACTTGGGAACGTACGAACGCTCGTTCCGTCGGACTTTCAATTCCCGGTTGACCCCGTTCTGCACCACTACTGGTTTTTATTCGCTTTTCTCTTCGTTTTTCCTTGGACTACTGAGCTGTCCCGTTTGAGCACTTCTAGAGAATCTCAGGCATCGCCTCCAGCGCTCGGAGCAATTGTTTTCAAGTAGTAGCGATCACGGTACGCTAAATCGACAAGCGCTAGTGGACGAAGGGCCGGAGCCATCCGCCCGGGACTAGGAACGGAACGCGCGGCCTCGGACTCCGCCACACTTCACCTCTCCCTCTACCTTGTCCGATTTATTGCTCTCACTTCCTCTCCCCCGTTCGCCTTCAAACTTTGTACACCATTTCTCTTATGTTCAGTCCTCACTATGAAATCCTTCTTGATTCCGAGTCTTATCTGAATCTAGCTGGGCAACTTCTTTACTCTAGGCCTCATTATTAGTGCGCTTTTTCGACATTTTATTT